>NW_009709680.1:0-21549 GCF_000703405.1 Apaloderma vittatum
CAGGGCTCAAAGTTCTGAACAACAACTTCTGCAACTGATACAGCGGCTGTCTTGCAAGCCCACTGGTTTGCAAGCCCACCAGGTGTAACTGCTGATAGGGTGGGTGCCCTGCAAGGCGAAAATGGGCTCCCTGGACACTTATGCATGCTCCACTGATGGAGGCGACGCTGCGGGGGGTGAAGATCGCTCCTGACGACCCTCATACACACGCGCTAACCAGGCGGAGAATGGGCAGAGCGGCTCTTGGAACACTATATAATGCCACCGTGAACAGCTATTCTTTGGAGATCTTCCCCACCGAATCGAAACAGGTGGACCTGCGAGACGTCGCTGGATCTGTGGTGGTAGCTATACTTCTTGCTATCTTGAACTTCTACTGCTTTGCTCTTCCTTTTCATTCTCTTTCTTTCCTATCGCTCTCCAGTGGTTGTTAGTCAATAAAGGGTTTTGCTTTTGTGACATCTGACACCGTTTGTGTCTTAATTTCACCTTTGTGATCAAAACGAATCACCTTGACTCTAACCCTTATCAGGTATAAGTGGGTCAAGACAGTGGGTTGAGTCGCCATCCCTGGATGTGTTCAAGTGTCGCTTAGATGTGGTGTTGGGTGATATGGTTTAGGGGTGAACTTGTAGTGCAGGGTCAATGGTTGGACTCGATGATCCCAAGGGTCTTTTCCAACCTGAATTGTTCTAGGATTCTATCTTGCTTCTGTGTTCCCTGTCACTTTATCTGAAAAGCTGATGCTTCTTTCGTTACAGCTCAGACATCTGTGTTCAAAACAAAGCAATAACTACTTTTACAAATAAACATGGTTCAGTCAACTTGTAATGATATAGGCAAATCACAGGCATGCTCTTTGCGGTATGTTTTTACCTGGTAGTAAGAGATGGGCTTCACCACATTGCTTAGAAGAACCATAAATGAACTGAGATGCAGTGATTAACACAACTTTGCAGTTAAGCGTATCCTTCCATTGCTAATAAAAAGTAATGTTGTTGCTGCTCTATTGCTGATTCATATCAACTATGACACCAAGCAGAACACTTAGGTAAGGAACGACTAACTGTTCAGTCAAGGCTCTGTTTTTCCAAATCACAATGTAACTAGACATTTGAGCAGCTTATTTACCAATACATGAGTGACTCAGGTTTTTCAGCACGGTAAAATACAACCCCCTTTTTAAGGCATATTCATTCAATATAGAAAAAGCTTCCAATATAATAGGACCAAAACTTACTGACTTTTGCCAAATCTTAATTACAGAGCTCTATTATTTTCTGTTATTAATTTACAGTTCAATAGTATCTCTAACAGGACATGCAAACTAGGACTATGATGCTGTGCAGAATTTCAATCATGCTTGGAAACCCACAATATGCCAAAACAAAGAAACTCTACTGAAAACATTTTAATGCAAAACAAAAAAGTTTGTAAAAATCAGTTCCAATTCTGTGTGCTTAGAAAAAGAACTGAAACTCCACTTCTTTTTAAAAGTTTTAAAACAGGATGCTTTGGCATCATATTAGGCAACAGAATATATGCTAACATGATTCTCCACAAAACACAGTCTACATAAAATGATTGTTATGCACTTAACAGATTTTGTATCGGAAATGCAGTATTTATTGCAGTGAACAAATAAATGTATTCAAAACATGCCAGAATTGACCTACAGAGAGAATTTGCTTGTCTTTGGGTGTTCAAAAATGCACGAAGAATATAAAATATTTCTTTCCATATAAAGAACAGTGCGATTCACAGTGATCAAGATTTTCTTCACAGTTCCTTTCCAGGAATCAGTGCCATTTGCACCTTCCAGGGACTGCTTTGCTACTGAAGATTTTGAACTAAAGTCCAGAGGCTGAAATAAGCTTTAAGAAGTTACTGAGGACAAAGGCAAATCCAAACACACACACACAGTTTCCTTTCCAGTTCTCCTATCTGCATCAAGGAAAGGGAAGCTCAGACAAGTATAAGAACTCTGTTAACATCCCACAGAGCAAAGGCAGAAAAATTAACAACAGGCAGTCCTGATGCATGTGGGTTGTTTTTTTTTTTTTGTGCTATTCTGTTGGAGAGGAAGAGATTTACAGAAAGTAGTATATGGGAAAAGCATGAAACTGCATACACAGAAATAAGTCAACTAACTCTAACTATGTCTGTGCTGATCAATGTTCCTCAGCATTCGGGTACAATGTCTGAAATTGAAGAAGGTGAACATGTGTTAAGGTTTTCTAAGTGTAAAATCAGAAAACCTATTTAATAGTGTGATATAAGTTCAGAGACCGTGGTTCATTTTCAGCATCATTTATTAATTCAAGGAGTATGAGGAGGAAAAAAAACTGTTAGCAGACCTGTAGACAAAAATCTGTAATGGAAAGAGAGTGAACAGCATAGTGATATGTGCAGAAGAATGAAGCCCTCGTGACTGTGGCACTGAAGGAATGCAAAATATGGGTAAAAAATACAAGTGAGGAAGAAGCTTGTGAGTCAGTGAAAGGAGCAACCAACAGAGAGTGCTCATACTGCCAAGTTGTCTGCACTTAAATCAGCTTAATGTCTAGCCAGATTTAATAATCTTAGATTGTAACTACAGATTACTACAAGACAAGAAATTAATCATCTGCACTACAAGGTTTGTCTCTACAGGAAAGCATCATAGAATCATAGACTGGTTTGAGTTGGAAGGAATATTTAAAGATCATTCAGTCTGACCCTCCTGCCATGGGCACGGACATGTTTCATTAGGTCAAGTTGCTCAGAGCCCTGTCCAAAATGGCCTTGAACACTTGCAATCATGGGATGTCCACAAGTTCTCTGGGTAACTCATTCTCATCTCAGTACCTTCATAATAAAAAAATTTTTATAGAATCATAGAATGATTTGGGTTGGAAGAGACGTCAAAGATCATCTAGTTTCCACCCCCGCCCTGCCATAGCGGGGACATCTCCCACTAGGTCAGGTTGCTCAAGGCTCCACCCAACCTGTCCTTGAACACTGCCAGGGACGGAGCACCCACAGCTTCCCTGCGTAATGTGTGCCAGTGTCTCACCACCCTCAGGGTAAAGAACTTGTTCCTTAGATCTAGTCTATGCCTAATGCTCTTCCAGCTTCCACCTACTACCCCTTGTCTTATCACTAGAGGCCCATGTAAAATGTCACTCCCCAGCCTTCTTGTAGGCTCCCTTTATCTATTGGAAGGTCTCCCCAAAGCCTTCTCCTTTCCAGGCTGAACAAGCCTAACTCTCTCAGCCTGTCGTTGCAGAAGAGATGTTCCAGGTCTCACCAGAGGAGAGCAGAGGGGCAGAATCACCTCCCTCAACCTCCTGGCCATGTTTCTTTTGATGCAGCCCAGGATGCAATTTGCTTTATGGCTGTAAGCACACACTGCTGGCTCAGTTTGTATTTTTCATCCACCAGTACCCCTTCTCCACAGGGGTGTCTCAATCCATTCATCCCCCAAGTCGAACCGATACTGGAGATTGCCCCATCCCAGGTGCAGGACCTTGCACTTGGTTTTGTTGAACTTCAGGAGGTTCACACAGGCCCACTCCTCAGGCTTGTCAGGGTTCTTCTGGATGAAATCCCTTCCCTCAAGTGTGTCAATTCTGCTTGGTGTCACTGGCAAACTTGCTGAGGGTGAGGTCCATCCCACTACGTCATTGAGGAAAATGTTAATAGTACTGGTGTCAGTAGAGATGCTTGAGGGACATCACTCATTGCTGGTTTTCACTTGGACATTGAGCCATTGACTGCAGCTCTTTGGACGTGGCCATCCAGCCAAATCCTTATCCATCTAGGAGTCCAGCCATCAAACCCAGATCTCTGCTATTTAGCAGCAAGAATGTTGTGGAAGACCATAGCAAAGGCCTTACAGAGGTCCAGGTAGAAGATGTAACTAGCTCTTCCCTTTTCCATTTATGTAGTCAACTCCATCATGGAAGGCCACTAGATTAGTCAGGCATGATTTGGCCTCAGTGAAGCCACATTGCCAGTGTCTAACCACCTCCCTGTATTCCATATGATTCAATATAATTTCTAGGAGGATCTGTTCCACGATCTTACTAGGCATGGAGACAAAGCCGGTTAATAGTGAAACTGCTATTTCTATAGTTATACTTTGAGATTCAGTACCTCCTATCCCCTGTACTGACCTGCCTTTCAGGGTTCAGCTATTTTAGTGTATTTTTTTCTTTCTTCCCCACTATTTTCTTCTCCCTGACCTTTCCCTCTCAAGGAAGGGGCTCACAGGAGGTCCACAGTAAAACCCCTTTCAGAGCAGGCTCAACTGTGAGGTCAAATCAGGTTGCTCGGTTCTTTGTCCAGTCAGGGCTTTAAAACCATCAAGGCCTCTTCCCTCAGCTCCCTGGTGTCTTAGATTAACCCAACTATCTTCAATGCAGATGTACTGGTGTGAAATCCATGGAAAAACATGGATATACCTAGCCCTACATCCTACATTTGTGAAACTAGTCAAAATCTCTGTCTGAGTCCTCGAGAACTCTACCTACTAATGCACATCCTGATTTCACAAGGTATTTTGGCAAGATTAAGATGGCAAATGGAATGGGATAAAAATCAGCTTTTAGGACCGGTTCACAAAAATATTGAGAACTTATGCCTAGTAGATTCAGGGTATCAAGCTCTCTGCAGATTTTAATTCACCTGAAGTTATACAGACTACTTTTGATAAAGCTGGGACTTGAAATATGATTTTTGTGATGTCCAGGCTCCTTGGCCAAAATTCTAGCATCCATAATTTATTTTAGCTCTTGAGTGATCCTATTACACAGTTCCTAAGATAACCACAAGAAGCAAAATTCACTTTACTACTTCTCTGAATTTCATCCCAAGAAATCTTTAGGAGCTAATTGTTGGCTCATTTAAATTAATAACAAAGTCCACACTAAACTTGGTGGTGTGGGATTTGGACCTTAGACTCCTAATGATGCTTTTGCTTCTTTTTTATAACTCGCCAAGATAGAACAGTGCTCTTTGAAGTGCAGAGATTTTGCCTTACGTGTTTTGTGAAATACTTTATGCATTTACCATGGACTATAAATAATGAGAGAAAAGGTAGGTATTTTGAGACAGATAAGGTGTTTACAAGAAAAAGAAAATACAGTGCTCCTTTATACTCCACGTGGAACACAAAGCAGAGCCATGGTGTCTCCTCACTTTTCAAAACAACACAGATAAAAAGGTCATAGAGCGAAAAGAGGAACAATGCAGAGAAGAACCACCAATAAAACAGAAGAAAGAAGACACACTCAGTCCTCCCCTCAGAGAGAATTACCTACAAGGGAAGTAAAGGCAACATGCTGTCAGCCCTAAATATTTATTGCAGCATCTGAAAAATGTGCCTTTATGAACACCATCTTCAGTTAATATACCAAGACGGGGCTGATGGAGATATAAATCATAACATAACCTAATTCTTTTGCTTCAGTCCTCAGTGCATGACTATTCTGCAGGAGGATATATAACCACAGCTAATCCCGGGATGAAATGAGCAAATGCCAGAGGAGCAATGGAGCATTGTCTGACATTTGATGCACAGAACACACAGAGCTGCTAAGGAGGTATTGTGCCTTTCAAGTCTGGCTGACATATTACTAGGCCAAAACACAGGTACTGGGTCCCAGCACGACATAAATTTAAATAGTGATTTGCCTGTGGCCATGTAAAGTCACTTGGCAATGACCTCCTTGCTGGAAGAGATACAGCCTTGGTGCAGCAGGGTTTCCCCAGGCACGTACCAGCCAACCCACATGGCTGATCAGCAGGTGGTAACCAGTTTCCTGCTATTTGCGTGGGAAAGGTTCAGTTACAACTTCCCCACTTTTCTTCCCCTGCTTCTCCCTAACGCTCCCTTCTGTACATCCCTGCCACCACCCTTCCTCCAGCTGCAGAGCCCTGCTATAAACCTAGCTGAGAAGACCAGCTGAATTAGTTTTCTAGTAGATCAGCACTTTCCATCATTTTATGGAGGAGCACGGTGAGAAGCGGAGTCAGAAAAAAGCTGACAATCTTCAACCACCTCCCTGGGCGGCCTGTTGCCGTCTTTGACAACCCTTTGAGTGCAGAAGAGTTTCCTAATGTCAATCCTAAACTACCTTTGGCATAACTTGACGCCATTTCCTCTTGTCCTACCAGCTGTAGCTTGTGAGAAGAGACCGACACATCGAGGTAGTTGCACAGAGTGGTAAGGGCTCCCCCCAGCCTCCTTTTCTTCAGACTAAACAACCCCGGTTCCCTCAGCTGTTCCTCGTAATACGTTTTCTCGATACTCTTCACCAGCTCCGTTGGCCTTCTCTGGACCCACTCCAGCACCTCAGTGCCCTTCTTATACTGTGGTGCCCAAAAGTGAACACAGTACTCAAGCTGCAGTAACGTACCACCATACTATACACTTAGCATAGGCATAATTTTTCATGCAAGTACTCTAGAGCACCTAGATATACTGAAGGCAAAAGGATAAAAGGGAAGGCATAGAAGAAAAGGACAATTTACAACAGCTTGGAGAAAGAAAGAACTTGGTTAACTCATCTAACACAATACTGACAACTGTTAGCATTAGCTGTTACAGCACTAGCAGATGTTACACGAATGGACCCTCACAATTCATCTAAGATTAAATAAAAAAATCTCTCATTCCACAGGACACAGGGAGAAAAGACTAAAAGTACTAAATTATTCAAGTTATTATTATTATTCAAAACTTTTTTAAAACAAACAAACAAGAAATCCCACTGCTTTCATCCTATTTGTAATCACTTTCTGTTGGCATGCAGGAATGATTATCAACAGGAATGGCTGCCCTTTTCAGCAAATTCAGAAGAAGGAAATTCTCAATTCATAATTCACATGGGGAGCATGATTCAAGGAGCTGCTGTATGCATCCAGCCAAGTAACTGAAATATATCATATTGCCTATGGGACCATAAAAACACGTTCGAATACTGGATACCTGGAGGAATACTTATAGCAAAGAGTGTGGGAGGAATTTATTGCCTGAAATAAACTACTGCATTCATGAAGCATTTGACAACAAACAGCACACTATTAAAACTCAAAATAATTCTTGCCATTTTTTCAGTTGGTGTGCAAGAACGCAGGTGACAGTTCCTACGACTCAGTGAGACACTGTAGAGGCTGAGCTCAAACACATGAACTCACAGAAGTGCTTTATTTGCTGAAAAACTACCACTTGGTATGACTTCTTCAGATGGAAGTTGAATCCAGCATTATGAGTATAATCTGCACTGCCAGTGATCATACACTAAGGGACTTTCTTGACTTAACTGAAGGTATTACAGGTAAGATCTATAACGGAAGCTGGAAATTGTTTCTACCAAACCTCTACTGCAAAGTTGCAATAAGAAAGTCAGACACACAATTAAAAGTCTGGGACTGTCTGTAAAACAACCTGAACTTTCACTCAAAGCAGCAGATATTTCACACTCTGTTAGTGCCAAAAACTACTGAGGCTGCACAGGTTTTGATACAGCTATTTTGGTATAGCTGTTGTCTAACTATCTGGCAAGACTAGCCACCTGACTGTAGTCTGAAATGCTCAAGATTTTCCTGAAATGGCTCATCTAAAACAAAAGCGTGCAGAACCTGCCAATTTTGTAGTGACAGCTAGGCCACTAGAATGTTTTGTACTGACATTTTTTGAGTAAGACAAGGTATTTAGCTAACTGTCTTACACACCAAGAAACTGGAAACTTTTAGTGGCAATACTTGCACTGGACTTCTGTAAAGGTCATTTCAAAATTAAACCCCTAAAATTCATACTTATTAAAGCCTTCAGAATTAAAGATTTTGTAATAACACTTTAGTCACCAGCTTGGATGCAAATTGCAAATTAACTCTGCTCATGAGGTATCTATATAGGGAAGAAAGCTCTGTGAATGGCTAAATATATATACCAAAAATATCAATGAACACAGTTTAAATTATAAAACGCTTAAGAGAATGTATATGAGCTTAAATTCATTTATGTCTCTTCTTAATAAGAAATTTCACATATAAATATTCTATTTCAGCAGGGGAGAGAGAAGGAAGAAAGTTTAAATGATGGAAGCAAACTTCCAGTGAGGAGATTAAAAATACAAACAACTACAAATCCCATTAGAAATTCGCCCAGCAATGTTAGGTTGAGAGCTTCAAGATTATCATCACAAAAGTCTGACAGAATCAGGAGGTTATCAGGAAATAACTGTCAGGCCTTATCAGTTATAAACAACTACTTGCAGTCCTTCATCCTCTGCTGAGTTTACATCTCCTATAAAAATCTAAATAATGCTGCTGTACACAGGGGGGCATCATGACTTCAGAAGCCATAAGCAAGACTGCAGGTGGGCAACAACATTTCCAGCAGCGTCCCAGTAGGATGAAAGAAACTATATAAAACCAAAATCCCTCCTTGGTGTTAATAACGTGAAACATATAATTTCTGTGGTAAGATCAAAACACAGAGAGAAAAGCTTTTTAACAGAAATAACAGGGAAGACAGATGACAACCCAAAGCCCAGTAAAGACAGGATGAATGGGGTGAAAAGGAAAGGATGCTTGGCGATGGGAGAAAAAGAGACCTCAGGAACAGTACTGCAGTCTGGCAGGGCTCCCACCCCAGAGCAAGCACACAACTGCAGAGGGATGGGGATACAAAACCACAGTGACTAAGAGGTGGTTGGACAGCTCACACAGCTAGGGTAAGCAGGGGACAAGTAAAACCCTTTAGAACAGGTGGACAGGGAAGGGGAGGAGGAGGAGCGCCTCAATGCGATGGTGCAGCTCAGACACACAGAGCTCTTGTATGAAGGTAGATGACCCTGGCTACGCAAGGAATGCCTTTTGTCTCAGTATTCATTAACAAGGTCTCTCTCTGTGCTTAAGGATGAGGTTCAAGAAGGAGAATGGCCAGAGGAGGATAAGTCAGGCCTTACTTGTGAGCTCTCAACAGGTTCATGGGCTGCAGCCAGCTGTGATGAGAAAGCTGGCTGATGTGCTTTCAAGGGCACTTGCCAACACAAAATACTTTGGGGATCAGAGGAAAACTCTGACAATGGGGAGAAAGCAAATGATGCATCTGTCTTCAACAAAGTCCAAAAGGATCACCTTTGTAACAACAAACCTTACTGTGGTTGCTCTGAAAACCATAGAACGGGTCCTCTTGGAGCATATTTTGAAACATGAGGTAGAAGAACTGTCATGGAGAACTGTCAGTGTGGTTTGACCAAGAGTGATTCATGCCCAAATCAGCTAGTCATCTCCTTTGATAAAACAGCAGGATTTGTGGACAAGTGGAGAACAGGGGATGCCATTTACCTTGAATTTAGCAAGGCTTTCAGCACTTCTCGCACAATGTCCTTGTACTCAAGGTCGTTGATGGAGTCTGGGTGGGTGCCCAACATAGTGGGCAAATACTTGGTTAGATAGTTGGGCACAGAAGTTGTGGCCACTAGGTTACAACTGTCAGGAGGCTGGTGCTCATAGTGTCTCACAGGGTCTGCCCTGGGACTTGTCCTGTTGAAGTTCTCCATTCATGACCTGAGGAGGTGACAAAGTGCAGTATCAGGTTTGCAGGTGACACCAAACTCAGGTAGTAGTTCTGAATATACACTATTCATGCCTGATGACTTACCCTGCATCAATCTTGGGCTGAATAACAAACTAGCAATGTGGCACAAAGGAGGAGGGACAGAAAAGTAACCAGATGGAAGAATCAGGAAGCTAAGGTGGTGTGGTTTTTGGTTTTTGGTTGGGTTTTTTTTAAACTTAACAAATTGAAAGTAACTGGCACCAGAGGCGCAACACTGCAGGGTCACAAGCAGCTGCTCAAGACAGAATGGGAGGTCTAGTGCCAGCCCTCATCCGGCACTAGACTAACTTAGATTTCCCTCTGAAGGAGAGCACCCAGAAGGTGAGCTGCTGCTTGACAACTTGTTGTTCTTGACGATTCCTGTCAAAATACATTTTGAGAATGAAAAAGAAACTCAAGAGTTATGTTAATTTTCTCACATTATGTTTCTCCTCTGGATCTTTATAATTCAAGAACATAAACTTTTACTTCACAAGAATAAACTAAAGCTCTTCATAGGTTACAGCTTTTCTGTTATTAAAACAAGAGATAAAGCTGGTAGTATTGGGACACTGTTTCATGAAAAGCAATGAGTCAGGGGAGGAGGAGGGAGTAGGCTACCTGCCGTTTAAGAGGAGTTTGGGAGTTCATGAGTCAAACCGTGCCTTGACGTGACCCGTCACCAAGTTCACCTCTCAGGAGCAGATCAGTAGCTTTCTGCCAGGAACAGCAGTAACACAGATCATTACTCCAGGCAAACTCCCAAACTGTTGCAGCACTGTACATACCAATCTCTGCACAAAGCCAAACCAATGTATTTAGTGCTACAGAAATAAAATAATAAATTTAGTACTACTAAATTATGAATGACACCCTTTCTCAGTGAGATCAGTTGTAGTTTGTCAATACAGTTCGTCATTATGCTTGCCACATCTAAAACACTTGTCTGTGGACCCCAGGCCAGGAAATACTGGGACAAATATAAAGTATTTGGTTTTGCACTCCGTTTATACTTTATCTCCAAACTGAAATCTGCAGGTCTTAAAATTGGTCTCCTTTTGTTGAATTTAGACATTGTGTTTTCTAGTGTGAAGCTGGAAGACAATTTTCTTTTTTCGAGGTGTTTTATAACAGATGCTTTTATGCTCTGCCTTATAACTGATCACGAACTGATTAATGCCTACTGCACAGGCTGCGAACTGAATCTTAGTTAAGTGCTCCAACAAAATATAATATTGATGATCCAATTATTATTATTCAAAGAGAAAGAAATTAGAAAACACATTTTCAACACAAAACTATTAGAAAAACAGTGTCTGTAGGAACATAAATTTTGCTTTTAATTTGTTCTTTTCCAATAATTGCTGTAATGTAGTATTTAATGGCAGCAAAAGGACTAACTGCTTTTCCCCCTGAAGAGACCTCCCATAGGTGTTGAGCTTTTTTAAGGGCAAATTTAATCTATAGCCTTTAATTCTCATTTGTAAAGGAAGCTGTAAGTTATTCAAACAAATGCAAGTCCTAAAGAAAAAAATGAACATACCGAGACCCAAGGAATTCTTCTCCAGAGCAGATACTAAGGACAGCAAAGCTCAGAGTGAGCTGGCTCAGGACTCCAGGCTTCTGTTAGGATATGTGTTTTCTGACTAATGGCTATCAAAGCCCACACAGTTCTTAAAATGCCAAAGATGCTCCACTCAGCTCTAGGGAAAATTTAACAAGAAGGAAGAGGAAGAACAGTAGCCAACCCTAAGTGCACTCTTACAAGAGTAGCTTTTATCCAGAATCATCAGGATCAGTCTAGAAATACAAGACAACATTGATTCAGATTCCTAGGTCCTACTTACACACAATTAACTACTTGAAACCTTCAGAATAATTTAGCTGAAAAATTTCTTAACAGAAAACACTTATAACTTAGCAGTGGGAGCAAGATTTGAAGAGAAAGCACTGTGGTTAAAGAACAAGCAGCATCCAGTAAGCTAATAGGGTTCATCCACCTGCGATTTACAACAACCTAGTTACACTCTCCACAAAAAATACAATCCATCACAAAAAAAATACAATCCATCACATCATTTATCTCACTTTTTTCCTCTTATTTTACAATTTTACCTTTCATGTTTTATAGTAAACCAAGTTACAGTTAATTTGCTTTCTACAAAGAACAATGGCAATTTCTAGTTCTGGACTAATAAATGTTAAACAGATAGATCACTTTGGAAACTAACCAAAACAAGGATCCTGATCTACCAAATGCAGTAAGCTTATTAAATATGTGCTGAGTTATAAGCATGTCCGTGTACTTATAAACAAGCTATAAACACATGTTTTATTGGAATATAGCACGAGTTTCACAGGAAACCAACCTGAGATCCTGCTTCTCTAAAAAAGAAGGACATGTGGGAAAAGGGAAAAGGATGTAGGAAGAAAAATTAATATAAGCATTTGGAAGTGTTAAAACACTTTAATTCCAATATGGAAAAGATGTTCACGAACTTGAATGAGCCAATCCTGCCACTTAGGATATCAGTAAAAGCTAATGAAAAACAAAGAAACTGAATTTTCCTCCAACCTCCAAGAAAAAAACACTGAAATACTACAAAGCAATGTAATACCTCATGCAAATTGAACCAAAACTTTAAATTCTACTCCTGGTCTAGTATCTGTTTCAGTACAGAAAAAAAAAATAAATCAATAAATCTGTAAACTTCTATGTTCATATTTTCCATTCTAAGCTTGGAGTTCTAACTCAGAGTTAAGACTAATCAATATCTGAAAATTACATGGAATCTCCAAACAAGACTAAGGAAAAGGACAGATGATACTCATGATTGCTCTTTCTCTTCTCACAGTGGGAAGGTAAAGGATTTAAGTTTAATGTCCTGATTTATAAATGTTTTCACCTATTAGTGAACTTTGTCTTTTATTCGCAGAAGACATCAGTGAAGGTGAAAGATCCAAACACATGGGTTATGAAGCCAAGGATAATCTATGGTTTTAGAACACACAAACACACACAGAAATGCATTCATAAAAGCTTCATCTCTCCGATGTAACACAAATTTTAATGCTTCATTTTTGTCCTCTCTCATCTGCAAAGCTCATCTCATGTTTGACATCTCTCTGCTGCAAATAACGAGCTTTCACCAGTGTTTGTGGAGCTTTTAGGGTTTCTATGCTAAAACGCTATACTATGAAATCAGTGCTGAAGAATATCTATGAATATGCAGAGAAAGTTAACCAACACTTAAGCAATCCAAGAATTGAAATATAATGTATCCACAGCAACTACTGTAATGGTAGAATACACAGGAAGTCTATGTTCAAAATAAAAAAAAAATATATTACTGATCAAAAAATAATTCCAGAATGGCGTTGCTTTAGCAAGGTCCAATTGTCTTTTTGTTTTAAAAAGTGCTAATTTTGAACAATAACCATCAGCTTCAAGAAAAAGTCTGTCAGACCTGGTCAAAAATAGAGCTATAAAACAGGACGTTTACCATAATTATCATTGCATGAAAACTTACGTAAATCACTGTCCAAAAGGAAATGTGTCACTGATAACACTACACTCATGTTATTATCTGCAATTGCTATTCTGGCTTACATAAACTGTTTAAACTTGTATGAAGCTGCATAAACTATTTGTGAACTAGATACATAAGCACATAATTACATATGCACATACTTACCTGATAAACATACATGTATGCATTTGTACATATGTATACACACATATATGTAAATATATGTATATAACATGTACACTGATGCATTGCAACAAGAGGAATTTCATAAACATGCATTTTATAGATATAAAAAACTAGATCAAAATTTATTAACAGGAGGGAACTGTGCTGAGTGGCAAGGACAGATCAGATTAAACCAACAGGGAATCTGCTCTTCTTGGGGTTAAGAGCATTCTAAAGGATTTCACATGCTTGTATCAGAGAACAGGAAAATAAATGATTTTTTTATAGCAACTGATTGTTTCAAACAAGCTGCATCATACTGAAATGTGAAAAGTGGTAAAACACAGCAGATTGGCATTTAAGGGATTGCTCAGCCTAAAACCTGGAAACCATTCAATGGGACAGATGCATTTTGATGACAGATTCATGGCTGGGGAAGGTGTTAAATCCAGGTGCAAACCCTACACCTCTGAAATATCCAGCTGCTCTTATGAGATTCTGACAGCACAGAAGCCAGAAAACTGATTCATATGGACCATTATGATTGCCTAAATTAACATAATGTAATGTAATGTAATCTAATGTAATCTAATCTAATCTAATGCCATCTAAACTAATCC
This sequence comes from Apaloderma vittatum, assembly GCF_000703405.1. NCBI lineage: Eukaryota > Metazoa > Chordata > Aves > Trogoniformes > Trogonidae > Apaloderma > Apaloderma vittatum. Next base: position 13,908 of record NW_009709680.1, read on the forward strand.
AATTCTTACTTATGTGAAGGTAGGTAGTTTCACTAAGAAATTCCTACCCCACACCCAAGAGCTGCTGGCTCAAGTCAGCCATCCAGCACTTGCCACATCCAATCATGCAGCACTGAAGCAATTCTGCTGTAAAATTAGACATGAAACCTATGATTCCTGGTATTCTCTGTAATTCAGAGTTGCTCTTTTTTGCTAATTGGTAACTTTAAAAATATACTCATATATTCCATGGCAAGAAGGAAGGTAGACATAGGATAGTCTCTATTTCTATCCCTTGCAAACTCAGGAGGTAAAATGGATATGATGTCTAATATCTGTGAACTTCAGAAGAACTGTTAAGTATAAAAAAATTACTCTGAAAAAGCATTTTTCACTGCTTGCACTGGACATGCTGACAATTATTCTTCCAACATAAAGTCTGTACCTACGTTAGCAAGTGGTGAAGGTCAATGGGAACTGGCTTGTGGGGAAAATAAGTTGGGTCTGAAGACCTCCAGCCCTATTATGGTCTAGCTCTAAACTTCTTGCAGGGTCTGAAGGCCTGTTAGTGTCTGGAGCATGCTAGGCATGCACTAAATCCAATGCTTTAGCTTCATTTTGGCTGAATTGGATCCAGCTCATGTGTTCTGACATTTCCACGTGATGTCAACCAAACTGCACGCTGCATAGGCAGACTCCGATCAGAGGGCCTCCCTACATGCTAATGAAGACAGCCTCTAAAACATCTGGTGGCTGGTGGCACCTGGGGCCTGCAATACAAAGAATTAGCACACTAAAATTTTCAAGCTTGTGCTGAGGTGTTAGCAAAAATGAGTGTCCACACCCAGGACTCAAAGGTAAACTGGCAAACAAAACCCCAGAATACTCCTTTTACAACTTTATTTCCCTGTTGCCTGACTTTGCTCAGTTTCTGTAGAAAGCACCCATCCATCCTCAAAACCCTATGTGAATCAAGATCCTGAATCTCTCCCTCTTCCCTTATCAATTTCCCTCGTATTTGACATCATGTGCCCAAGGTGCTGTGGATGTCAGCTTTTGTTACGTACCAGGAGGACCCTGCCCAGTCAGGTCGGTGTGACTTGCCACAGCTGGTGCTGGCACACAGGTACCCTCTCTGTGAAGATAAATTCCTTCAGTTCCTCCATAGTGCATGAAACTTCAGTGCAACTGCTAACATACATTAAGTATGAAGAACCATGGCTACTTGGCGTTCTTCCTCCTTTGGATTTTCCTTCTAAAAATTCCCAGAGGAACTTCTTTTGCCTGCTGAAAAGTAGAATGACTACGAGACTAGGATGAGTGTTAAGAGAACTGTTCAGAGAGACAAGCAAGCTTGCAGTATCCTCTAGACTGAGGATATTCGTGTGCTACAGGACCATCACAAATCTTTTATTACCTTTACTGTTTTTGTCAGTAGGAAGGGAGTTCCTAGCTTAGGCCAGTGAGCAAACCTGCTTTCCACGGAAAAAAAAAAAAAAATCCCAATAAAATGTATTAACTTTGCTTTATAAGAAGTGATTGCAAGTAAGAAACAGCTGCAAACCTAAAAGAATCCAAGTTATTCTTTGAGTAAAAAACGCCGCTCCATGCCTGATTTGATACAAAACATGTTTTCCTCAACTTGCATTCAGTACTGAAACCCGCCACAGACACTTGGTGAATTCCTTAGGCCTAGGCCTTTGCAAAAATACCTGCATCTCGTGCTAAACACCCAGGGAAGGGTTAAAATTTTAAACATATTTGCATCATAATGCTGTCTCAGTTGTAGACATTTTCTTTTTTGTGGATCAACAAAATTCCTGACAACATATTTAGGTTTGATGTGAACAAATTTTTAGACAGTCGTAGCTTATTAGACACTGGTACTCCTGGGTCTTAAAATTACTTCAGCAGTCCTTTGCCATCATGGTTATGCATGATACATATGCATGAGCAAGCACTTCTGAAGGAGGGTAAGTCTTCCTTTTGTCTAGAGATTCAAATTAAAACATAGTGACTTATACCAAGAGACACAAAGTTCATGGCATAGATTCTCTTCAATATTTTTACAGCAACAACTTCCATACTTGTCTACCTGACACCTATGCCAGGTTCATTATACACTGGTAGAAAGCAAGTGTATGACACAGTAACAAATTGTATGGAAAAAACCACAAAAAATACCTGCAAAAAAACGTTAATATCTTCCAGCAGAAGGAAAAGTAATACTACTCTTAAAAAAGGAAATTACTAGCAAAGTATTTCTTAACAGATCATTTAGCACTGATACATCAAATCCATACAGAAGTTAGAGATGTAAAGAGGATGTGATGCTTTAGAAATCTTAACTGATGTGATACTTGACAGCAAATCTTTCTTCTGCAGTCTTAGAAAAACAAAATTGAAGGCAAAATAATTCCATACAGACTAGTAATGGTTGAAAGAGCCTAATCATTGCAATATTTTGTTCAGGCACTTCAAGGAAGCATATTAGCCCTATTCTGTTTACAAAAAAAATGATATAATTTTCTTCTCATCTGGACACACCAGTTTTTCTGATGCCCCATTTGAACCATCACAGATATCCTAGTCTATAGATATCATCCACAGGTTTCAGAGGCTAGCCTTCAGTGAAAGTGACTCTTAGTGTTAACCGCTAAACAACAACATGCAAGGAGTTAAGTCTTAAAAACTGTAGAAAATTGAGCATCTACTTCATAGTAAGTCAAAATATTTATCACTGAAGACACACAGTACATTGGACATTCTATCTGAGCTCAGTATCATGTCTGATACTGGACACTAGTTCATGTACAGGGAATAAGAACAGAATAAGTACATAATAATGCCCTTTGAAACTCTTCAGATTCCAGAAATGTGTAGTTTAGGGAGAGCTTGCATTGAAGGTTAAAATTGCATCCTTGTGTTTCACAGATCAGACTTGCGACCCTTTTTGCTAAACTGTGGAATTGCCCTTCAGCAGCATCTGTTTTTTTAAGCACTTTCAAGACCCTTAACCAGTGCATTCCACAGCTTCAAGAAAATGCCATAGGAATGTGCACCTTTCATTCACTCTAAAACTCCTGCCCAAGAATATGATCTCACGCTCTTCTGTTTCTGTCCTATGAGAAACAGATAATAATAATCCTCTCCTTGTCTTCACAACATTGAGTTTCACAGTATGTCTGGATCATATTGACTTACTTTTCTTCCAGGCTCATGAATACCTATCTATTCAATCTTTTCATACAAATGATGTTCCACATCATTAATCATTTTTTTTTTAACTTTCTCTGTACTCTGTTTTATTTCTATGGTGTACCTCTTGAGAAGAGGACAATAGGAGTAGTGGAAGTGGTGAAAGTATATTCTGGTTTGTTCCATTTTCTTTCCTATGATTCTGCAGTGTCAGCATTTTCAGAACATTATAGCCAATCCTGTCTACTAGGACAGAATCATAGAAGCATAGAACGCATTAGGCTGTTAAGAAACATTTAAAGGTCCCCTAGTCCAACCTCTCTCCAGTGAGCAGGGACATCTTTAACTAGGTCAGGTTGCTCAGAGCCCCATCAAGCCTGACCTTGAACGCCTTCAGAGATAGAGCCTCTACCATCTTTCTGGGCAACTTGTGCCAGTGTTTCACTACCCTCATCCTGAAGAATTTCTTCCTGATGGCTAACGTAAATCTGCCCTGCTCAGTGTGGTAATAAGGAGATAGTTGTAAAACCAGGCTAACCAGGGTCCCAGAGGGCACATGGGGATCTTCAGTGCAACGACACTTCAATTTCTCCACAAAAATCCAGCCTCAGCTGACTCTCAAAAGCACAGAAACACAGAGCTGTTGAGGCTGGAAAAGCCCTCTGAGATCATCAAGTCCAGCCTCTGACCCAACACAACCACATGGGCCAGACCATGGCACCAAGTGCCACATCCAGCCTCTCCTTAGACACCTCCAGGGATGGTGACTCCCCAGGGAAGTAGTGGCATCCCAGTGCCTGAGCACCCTCTCCATGAGGAAGGGCTGCCTGAGATCCAACCTGAACCTCCCCTGACGCAGTTTCAGGCCGAGCCCTCTCAGGTCATGTCCAACCAGTTAAACCTTGGTTATTGGGATGAGCTCAGATCCAGCTTGACTTAGCTTTTCCAGTTCATGAAAACTGTAGAATTCTGACTGGCCTGCAGATCAGCTTAGTGCAGCTGTACGCTTTTCAGGTGCTCCTGAGGGAATATTTATTAGGTGAGGTACAGAGACAACCCCAGCTATGGTGACATTCTGACGTGTTATTAGCTCCCATAACAACGACCCTAATCTTGAATGCTTGGGAATAAGTGAAAAGACAGTGTCTCCAAAAGAAACCACCTTGAGAAAAAGTCCAGATAGAACATGTACTGCTGGCTCTGAATGACTTCACAACCAATCACTGAGCACTGACTTCCCAGTTCTGAACAGGGCATGCACACATACTATTGCAGATGGTCAGAAGAAAATTTATTATTCTCTGTTCTTTCTTAAGTAAAAATGGCCCAAATGACTGAGATGTCACTGGAAATAGTACAGCTACGTTCTTAGAAAGATATGCTTCTCCACGACCCAATGGCAATCTCTAATCTCTGGCACCTCTCCTCAAAACAGAGAAGATATCATCCTCTATTAAATGTTAGGAGACTGGGAAAATCACTTCCTTATTTGCTGAGAAAAAATATACAGAGATAATATAAGCAATTGGAATGCCAAAGAAATCTCTAATCACAAAAAAATAACCAAAACACAGAAAATCTGTTTTTTCTAGCTCCACGTATGTGGCTCTCTCTTCTCACACCTACAAAATGCACATAATACTTTTAGGTTACCTCACCAGAGCATTATGAGGCTTATCTTTATATTTATGATGTAGTTTTTTGGAGGGAAACTATTACAGTTATATCTAGCTCTTAAGCCACCAGGAAACCTAGAAAACCAATTGGTTTTACTGCTTACACTAATATTGTTGAGCCAGTGAAAACACCAGAATGTCCTACAGAAGGGCAGATGCTATCTGGTCTTGATCTGGACTGATGTATATTGCATACAATGGACAACTACTAAGAAAATCCAACCTGCATTGAATTGTTATAAAATAGTACAATAAAGAATTCTACTGAAACCTCTCAACCAGCATAAACACTATCTTAACATCTTCTCCACAGATAATATCCTACAAAAGAAAAAAAAATGGTGCTAAACAAATTAAGGCACTGATTTGCTCTCTTGCTATTACTATCAGTATTGCTTCAGAGAATTATTATTTTGTATTTCTTTGTATTTTGCTTTCCACCCTCATGTTCACAGGTTTTCTGAACTAACAGGGGCTTCCTAAAGTGCATGTGAACTTTAAGCAACAGAAAAAAATGAGACAATCTAGACTCCACTGGCTAGGTTTGAAGGGCTTCTCAATTTACACTAGTCCATTTGTGATAACTATGTACACACAATCAGAATCACTATTTTATTACATTTAACATCTAAGGACTACTACTGTAATCCTTATCCTTCAGATCTAAGTATGGCAGATCAAGCTCTCCAATTACATAAAATACCCTCCATTTCCTTAGTTGTTCCAACATTACTTCACTTGAGAATTTCCTCTTAGAGAGGGGAAACTTTTTTAATTGGGATGACTCAAAGTACAGTCCAAAGAGACCTAAGAGTCACCCAGCCACTCTGATCACCTTAATGCAAATTAGCTCTACTTATACTTTACTTGGCTGAATAAGCTACTTTACCCAGGAGATCCATACATACATTTTTTAATCCTTACACTTTTTTTTCTCAGTATATTTTTTTAATAAAGAAATTCTAATATATTTTTGAAATTACATTGCAGTTTAATTTTATTATGTTTGTTCTGATTGACTATGAATTCACAGTATTCCTCAGTGTAAAGTGTTTTCTCTTGTTCTCAAAGACTGCTATACACATTTGTCACAGAGAGAGTATTTCCTATAACTTAAATAAACTGATCTGACTTTCTTCCTATTCTAACTCAGTTACTGGAAAGCTAACATTTGGACTATAGAATCTCTGTAATGATTCACAGAGCCAAGGTTCTTGTTGGTAAGTTAGCCTGCACGAACAAGATCAGCCACATCCAAAGTAAAAGGTAAAAATTCCACATGAATCAAAAGCTTGATCTATCTTTATCAGCAGAATGTACTAAATTTTGATAGCCTCAGAGTTCATCTTACTAGATAGAATCAACAGTGAGGTTTCTCGTTTTGCTGTCTTTCATCTCGCAGTTATACAGTATAACATCTGAGGGATCTTCTAAACAAGAGTACCTTGCTGAACTTTCAAGGCCTGAAGAATTAAGTTGTTTTTTTTAATGCTCACCACGACTAAGCAGTTTTCTCTTTCTATGTGCTTTTTTCCAAGTCTGGTTTACGATCACTGACAGTGTGTCAGAAAGGCACAACTTAACTTCCAGTATTATATTTCCGTACACTGAATTCAGTAGTCTTCATAACAATTTCTAGTAGTCTGTTCAAACAGAATCTTCTATCACTTGGCTTCTATACTTCTGATTTGGTCCAGAACTTTAAAGATTATTGAATTTGAAATAAGAAATCTTTCCTCTCTGAAAAGAACAAGATTCTCACTGTCCTAGAGCTGCAGAGAATGTTTTTGTCATGTTTTTAGATATTTGGTTCCTTTTACTGTACAGGATGAACCATTTGCATTGCAGATGTTTAGCAAGCAGCTAAACGTACTAAGCTGTGTCTCAAATGCTGGAAGTTTATTGGTGGTTGAGTCAAGAAATCCAGTCAGGCCAACAGTAGTAACATTCACCAGTCACCTTCTGCAGTCTTTCCCATACAACTATACTTAAAAAAACCCACCGCTAACCTACCTACCACAAGGTTTTTCCTCAGAGGATTCAGATCTTTAATTCCCTTGGTTTCACATCTACCTTTGGTCTAATATTTTGTCTAACACAGATTTCAGCTACTGGAACACACTACAGGTAATTTCAAGAGCTTCAAGTTGCATGGCATGGCATTTTCGAAAATCAATATTCAGTTTAGATTTTCTTATATAGTATGAGCAAAAAGTCAATCCAAGAATGATGTGTTGAATGAAACAATAAATTAACAAAACAACAGATTACAGAATATTACAGAATCACAGAAAGTCAGCGGTTGGAAGGGGCCTCTGGAGATCATCTAGTCCAGCCCCCTGCCAGAGCAGGATCACCTACAGCAGCTCACATAGGAACGCGTCCAGGTGGGTTTGAATGTCTCCAGAGCAGGAGAGTCCACACCCTCCCCGGGCAGCCTTTCCAGGGATGGAGGTGAGGCTGACCGGTCCTTTAGTAACCCAGGTCTTCCTCCTTGCCCTTTTTAAAGACTCGAGTGACATTTGCTTTCCACCAGTCCTCAGGCACCTCTCTTAATGCCCATGACTTACCGAAGATGATGGAGAGTGGCCTAGCAATGACTCCCATCAGCTCCCTCAGCACCCACAGGTGCATCCCCTCAGAGCCATGGATTTATGGATGTTCAAGTGTTCAAACTGATCCCTAACCCAGTCCTCCTCAACCAGGGCAAACTCCTCAAACTCCTCCTTTCTCCTGCCTTCCTCTGGGGCCTCAGGGCTCTGGGGCTCCTGAGGACAGTCTCCAGCAGT
>NW_009709681.1:0-15760 GCF_000703405.1 Apaloderma vittatum
TTAATATTAATTTATATTTTATATAAATACACACACCAGCACACATGCGTACATATATATTTAACATGCAGAGGCAACATGGCATGGTGTTAGGAAACCTAAACTCTCACTAAAGGAAATGGACAAAGTTCTCACACCAGTTTTAGCAAAACATCCATTCCAGTGCAAATTTAGTTTTCAGTAAACTGAAATTTAGTTTTCAGTTTTTTCAGTGGAAAAACTAGTGAGAACAGGTGGCTTCATCCCTGTCCATGTTATTGACAAAGGAAAGAATTTCACTTCTTGCTAAATATTGTTTTATATTAAACTAGGCAATGTAATAAAGTTAGCTGTGTATTTTGTGAGGGTTTTAAGTAAAATTTTCTTAACATTTCTTCTGCTCTCACATGTCTCATATTAACAGCTGGATGTGGCACTTCAGGAGATGCTTTAGTGTTACGGGGGCGTAGAGCTTTAAGTTGGACTTGATGATCTTATGGTCCTTTCCTACCTTGATGTTTCTGTGTTTCTATGACGCTATCTCTTCTTCTGCTCTCACGTCTTAGTCATCACCTGCCGAAATTATTGAGATCACAGATCCATTACCATGCAGATCTACGCAAACTGCTCCTACTTCTGAGCTGAGGATTTGGTCCACTGGCATTTTGCACATTCAGAAATTGCACTGGAAAATTATCCTGTTCAATTATACCAGAATCAGACTTTTGGACTGATAAATAAGGGAGGGCAAAACAGAAGAGGCAGGTGGAGGGAGAAGAAGGTGGGAATGGGCAGGGCGAAGGAAACCTCATTCGTTGCTCTGACCAGATGCATGTGTTTGGAAACTGAAACAATAACCTGTTTAGCTAATCTGGCCTTGGAAATGTGCAGTGTGGTAGATTATGCATGAAAACAGAGCCTGATATTTTCCAGAGGAACAAGATCGTTTTAGCTATTCAACATGCACAGGGCCATACTGAGAACACTTAAAAGCCTATTCTTCTCAAAAGCTTAACCAGCCTCCCTCCACACCCACCTTGACTAGGGATGGAAGAGAGGGGAGGGGACAGAGGAGAAGGCAAGACACACAAATGCCAAGCGATCTCAGTATCAGGTGGTGCTGTTTTAAACTCGCTGCTCAAAGCTCTTGATTTGATTTAGGATAGCAGTTGTTAAGAGCAGAAGGAGCTGCTGGCACGAATGGCAACCTCTCAGCCAGCCACGCTTTCCAACTGTCCTGAATATTAAAAAAAAAAAAAAGAAATAGAGTGGGGAGGGGGGAAGGGGCTGAAAGAGAGAGAAAAGGAGATTCAAAGAACAAGCCTACTGAAGATCAGTGGCTGCAGCCCACTCAGAGGAATTCCATTAAATGAACTCATCCGTCATCTTGCCTTTTATTGATGAGTGGCATTGCTTGGTGGCAAGTGACATGGCAGAACAAATAGCATCCGAGCCCTGGCTTCCTCTTCCGGGGAGGGGGGAAGGGGCTGAAAGAGAGAGAAAAGGAGATTCAAAGAACAAGCCTACTGAAGATCAGTGGCTGCAGCCCACTCAGAGGAATTCCATTAAATGAACTCATCCGTCATCTTGCCTTTTATTGATGAGTGGCATTGCTTGGTGGCAAGTGACATGGCAGAACAAATAGCATCCGAGCCCTGGCTTCCTCTTCCACTGCACACAGAGACACACAGGCCCCAAAACAATGAGTCATTACTTATTACATCCATTATTAACTCAGCTCAGGCTCATTAGGCATGGAAATTGAGGAGGAAAAAAAAAAAACAAGAAGGAAACAAACCAGGAGCTAAGCAACACCAAGTACCCACACTTTTAGGGAAAGGGTGTGGTGAAAGGGGAGAGAGGAGGGCAGTTAAAACTGGCAACTCAAGATTTGCAACATTGTGAAGCCCTAAGGGTCATGGGTAGTTGATCACATGTTTTCCTTTTTCTGACATGATTGCACTGAAGACTGTGTTTTAAAGCAGTAAGGCCAAAAGAACAGGAATGTAAGAACTACATCATTAACTACTGCAGGACCTTTGGAATAAAGTTTATCAAGAGTGATATGGTTTTATTAGAGGAATCTCAGGTGGGCACAATAAAAAAATGTGAAAAATTGAGCTGCTGCAGTTATAAATCAAGTCAAATGCAAGCATTGTTTTGGTGAGGGGAGTAGATTGGAATTCTTGTGTGTCTCCCTGTCTGTGGCATTGGATTTGTTTCATTTAATGTTGTCTGTCTACAATCTAGATATCTAGCCTAAACTAGTGTCTTGTCCAAATTTCCTTTACAGTCAAGGAAGAGAAATAAATTTGCTACTGGATGATTCATACATTCTAAAAAAGATGTTTAAAGCAGATTAAATTAACTGCTATGTGGAGATGTTGATATCTTTCCTTTTACTACCAAGGAAGCCTAGATGACCAGCTTTGATGGGGCGTATAAGTTGTAGACAGTTAATGTTAAGTGAAGTGAATCTGACTGTAGCTGTCTTAAGTCATATTTGACTACAACAGCAACTGCTTTCTGAATCTGTCTGAAGATAAGTTAGGTTTTGTAGGTTTTTTCCATATCCTTGACTACTCAGGTGTAGAAACATTTGAAATGTGTCCACTCACTTAAAAAATAAAATAAAATAAGGCAATAAAAATTTCAGGAAAAAAAAAAAGCTGGAACAACTACTGAGGAAATGGAGGACAGATAAAATACAGATAGAACTGAAATGGTATTGAGAGAGTCTGAAAAAACCTAAAGGTATGTGGACACACTCAAATAAAATGAGACAACAATGAAACAATTCCAGTAAAATCAAGACTGTCTGAATCTGTTTAGTCACCAGTTCAGATAAAATGAAAATTGGTCTGAATGTGTGCGCCAGATTCAATTCGGTTCAAGTTTCAGTTTCCCTGAGCTTAGGAACCTCTATTAACTCTTCCTGGCTAGATTTCACCTTTTCTTTTCCACTGCCCATTGGCTTAAACATGCGATAAAAGAAATGACATTACTACAGTGCTGAGAAAGGATTAGCTGAAGTGGGAGAGGGGGAAGTCTTGAAAATTCTCAAGCGTGTCTCGTCAGCCTGTGAAGCAAATGGGGACTAGTGGCAGTCAAGGTGGTCCTGACCTCTGAACACAGAGCTGCAAGCTAATTACTAGACCCTGCAATACTGCCCAAAACTATTTACCGCAAGAGATTAAGCTTTGCATGGTAAGTGCATTTAAAGCAAATGAAATTGAAACTTAACATAGCTACGATTTCAGTAAAATCAACAGAAATTGCTAATTGCATGAACTTCTGAAGCCAGGTATTTCCAAGCTGGCTGAATTCTTTTGTTGCACTCCAGGACTTGCTGTATGTGTTACCTCCTGGAACTCCTGACTTAGACCTGCTGACAGCAGGAGGTGGATGGATTGAGAGGAACTTGCTCATTTACCTCCTCTAGAGGTTTGTTGGGAACAGGCAGTAGTAGGTAGTAGAGTAAGATTCCTTCCAAGTTCATCTTGGCAAGAATATGTGTATTAAAGGCTTTTCTTCTGCTAATTAATTCTGAAAAGAAGCACAGAAGAAAGTTGTGTTGCTTGACAGCTGCCCTAAATATCTTCACGTCAAAGCTGGTTAGCACATGCCACTGATGATATTCTTTCAGCTCAGATGCGCTAGGTGCAGTTAGCTTGTGGTAGAGCTAATGGAACTGGAAAAAAAGAAAACAAATCTTCCTTTAATATGGGAACTCGATTTATGCGGTTTTTTTTTCCCTATATTTTTTCCATCCCTCTACAGGAGCAGTTTATATGTATACAGGGTCTTTTTAAAATCTTGTTTCATTAAACAGAATGGATAACATCTCACACATTTTTTCTCTCTTCTCTCTCTTCCCATATTAACCATTTTTGCTCTTCATGAGATATAATCCAAATAATGGAAAGCATAAGAAATCGAAGTTTCAAAGAAAGGAGATAAACCTTTATTTGCCCTATTGAATTGTAATGGGTTTCGTTCACATATGGAACAAAGAAATTATTCTTATATCAAAAATATTTTAAATAATGTAATATATACATACGTGCTCTAATAATAAATCTTATGTTTAATCTCAAATATCCACCCTTGAGGTACAGAGAGTAAAATATAAGATTCACACATTTGAGTCTGTGGCCACCATGAGAGTAAATGAAAATGTGATTCAGGATATTTTAAAAAGAAAGAGAAAAAATGTACATTAATATGGTTAATATTTTCTACAATTAAGTCTAAGACATCTGCTTTGAGCATTAACAAGCATTCTCTCTGTAAATAGTCTTGACAAGCCACGTATCATCCCCAAATCTAAGAGACATACATGAATTCATTTAGAAGCTCATGAACTTCAGATCTCTTCAAGTGAACAAGTTTCTTTGGATGCTCAGTCCATGTCTCCAACACGACTCTCATTTGCCACCTCCAAAACCTACTGTAGGAAATCATTGCTCACAACTTACAGCAGCACAGCACAACCCATGAAAGCCTTTTACAGTTGCTTTGCATGATCATCCTCTCTCATTCGAAGTACAATGAGCTTTAATTATTCATCAGATGAGCCTGTTGCAGGGCCAGGCTCAGGAGTGAAAGTTGTTTCACCTTGTGTTAAGTGTCTGTAGGGTAGAAATGGAAGGGAGTCCATCTTTCAGTCTCTGCTTCCATTAATAAAGAGGAATAGGAACATTTAGGGAACAATTCAGTGACCTATTTTTGAATTGCACCTTAGAATTAGATGAATTATGCCTTAAACGTGCTTGATTCTCCATCGATTACAGACCCTCAGGTGACTGGCTCAGATGTCAACAGCTACATCTGGGCAGATGAATCTCACCCAGGAGGTTTACATTTTATTTAATGATTTTTGCATTAAGGTACCAAAGACGGGTTTTTCGAGAAAAAGCAGTCAAAGAAAGAGCATCTTCCCCTGCTTGCAGTACAGCGATATTTTGTGCTAATGTTTTGCAAATATTGTTTACCGTTAGCTTCTTTGCAGTGTCTGCAGTAGCAAGAAGGCTGGAGGTGTCGTATCAGCCTGTCTCAATTCTATCAGCAGCTGCCAACACAGGAGAAATCCTAATTCGGAACAATATGCTAGTAGCTGAGGTTAGCTCAGCAGCATCATCTAAAAGACAGATGTAAAATCAGTAGCTGATGATTTTACATCAGAGGAGTGAATGTAAAATCAATGAGAAGTTTTAAAGTGGGGAATGGCCTAAATTTAACAAGGGAAATTAAGTCAATGTTTATTATAGCAAATGGAAACGTTTTCCCTCTCTCAGACTAAAACTATGATGAGCAGAGAACAACAAGAGTGAGAACATTTTAACAGAACCCTGCTCTGAGCACAGCTACACGCTCTCAGAAACACATTCTACACTTTACTGAATGTTCACTAATTCAGTCTCAAATGTTGTAGAAAGAACAAAATATGTAGTGGCAATTGAAAATGATGTCGCATTAGGGGAAAGCAATGAACAGAGATGGGGAAAATAAGATAAAATACTTTCCAAAAAGTGAGATATTTTTTGTGAGTTTAAATATTTCTTCATTTAAATATTTTCTTAAGTTTAATTTGTAAAAATTGTCTTTTTTCTTTAAAATTTTAAGCTTTTTCTTTCCCCTTCCCTTCTTTTTTCTCTTCCACTTATTTCTTCTTCCTGGAGTGAGAGAAGGAGGAACAAAAGATAAGAAAAAAAAAAAGGAGAAACAAGAGGAAAAGGAGGAAAATAATTAAAATAAAAAAGAAGACATTACAGTATCATTCTTTTTTTTTTCTTTTTCAACTTTTTTTGAAAAATAAAGAGTAAAATTGAAATAAGCCACCTTCTAATAGACAGGATCTTGAACTTTAACTTCTGTTAGCTCTGTTATTGCTTGGTAAAGGTTAAGCACATGCTAAACTTTAATCACATACTCCCAAGGAAGTCTCAATGAAACATTCATGTTCATACAGAAAGAAACTTGAAATTTTTGAATTTTAAATATTTGCACATACATTTCTAAGTATGCTGGTATTTTGACGTTTTGGTGTATAGGCACCACTTCATAACATTTAAGATTTTATGCTGAAATCTCTCATATAAAACACTCTTCTCTGAACCTTGTCCCAGAGATTTATGTATGCCAGTTTATCAGTCTCCTTTCTAAGGTGTGTGATCAGTCACGAGTTGGTAGATTACAGTTTAGGTGTTTGCAGCACTGTGACATTTTCTTTTACCAGCTCATCTCTTTCCACATTCTGCAGAAGTCTAATTTAGGAAGATGTCTTAATTTCTCACTTGTTTTAATATTGCTCTTTAATTAAGAAAATATTGAATGCATATGTCACATTCATATATATGAATAGATGTATTGCACCTGTATAGGTGTATCTATATATGTGCATCCCAGCTGGTGATGTGGTATCTGCATGCACTGCTGATGTTTCATTTTGCATATCCTTCATTAATATTTTTCCAAACTTAATTCTAAGGGAAAATGCTTCCTACTGTTACCAGTTTTCTCATCCTGTACTACCTGAGAGTTTCAACTCACATCGTTTTAAATCTAGATAACTAAACTAAACCGATTTTCATTCAGTTGAGAGCCATGATAGACAAATACTAGGGTTCAGACCAGAATTTGCCATGTTTGTCTAAAAGGGACTTGGCTTTGGCGGGGATAAATCATCTTCTGGAAATACGTCTTTAAATATTTCTCTTATGTCTGTCTGTCTCTGTACCCACTTCCTTCTCATTCTCACATAGCTATGAACCGCAAAAAGGAAGAGAGATCAGTCTCTCCATGTGCACAAATGGAATATTTTTCTTCAACTGGAAAAGATAAAGGTAGTGGTTTCATACTAGTGTTTTTCTGGTAAAGATGGGACCCATACCAGTATCTGTTTTAAAAGTAAAACATAAAAAGAAATATTTTTATATACTTCTGGATAAAAATGACTGTGTTCCAAATCTTGGAGCTTTACAATTCTATAGGGAATCTGCAACTGTGGATGAACTCTGCACTGTATTATCAGGATTTTGCATGAAATACAGTATTTTGAAGCAGCAGAAATATTAAGAAGAAGAAGGATTCTTAAGACTGTATTTTTAGCTAGTTTAATATATCATGTTATACAATAAAGAAAAAAAAAGGATGCATGACAGTTATAACTTTTTTTTTTTCAAAATCTTATAAAATAACCCTTCAAAATCTATATTATGATCCAAATGAATCTGCATGACATAATGTAATGTAATTATTCAAGGTCTTTTTTTTATTAGATTCTTCTTATGTAGTCATGTAAAGCACATACAGTGTCTAGTATACGCTGTCAGTCCATTTGTTCCCTATCTAGATTTACATTTCTTCCCAAGGATGAAAATAAGATCATCTCTCTAACTGACTATTCTAAGACTCAGATTTCAGATGTGAGCTTCTAATTGCCATGACAGCAAAGTGTTTACTGTGTCTAAAGATATGCAAACTGCTTTATGTTTAACTTGACAGTCTACTATGTGTTTGTTTGTGATTTTATTCTGTTAGGGGCTGATCCAGAGCTCTTTGAAGTCCGTGGAAATTTTTTCACTGACTTCAAAGGGGTTTTTGGCTCAGACCCTTATCCTTAAACACTGAATAGATTAACAACTGATTTGTGAATAGTTTGTGATGCCAAAAGGAAGGGGAAAAAGCCAGCATTTACAAAATTACATATCTGGCAAACACTATTTGACCATCTTCTATTGATATGTGTATTAATATTAAACCAGTACCACAATGGCATATGTACACTATTGGTCTGCCAGAACAGTGTAGGAGAGAAGTAGCACTCTACATATGGAAATATTTAATGAAATCCTTGTATTTTACACACAGCTTCACCTAAGCCTATTCCAAGAGCAAGGCCACTGGAGTATTCAAGGATGCACAACCATTTCCTAGGCAGAAGTTCTTTCCCAGATGTTCTGTTTGACCTGGGGCAACTCAATCAAAGTCTGTAAGGTTTCCAACATTTCTAGTGGGGATTTATTTTTAAAAATGTGGCATATGGATTTTTCTGGCAATAATGAAATATAGCTGTGCACACTCCATTAAATAAAATGAGACTGTAATCCTTAAAATCGTGTGAGTAACTGGAATTGGAAAGCTGGGCACTGGGAAAAAAGAAAAAGGTTCAGAGTAAAAAAAGGAAAGAGCTTCAGGAAGGGCATTTGAAGAGATGACCCATGCAGAATATGGAATGAACCATATGGAATACTCAGATTCAAAAGACATCCTAAAAGGATGGGTAGGTATAGCATTGTATAATTACCCCGGGAAAAAAAATAAATCAGGTGAAAATATGAGGAGTGACTATTTCAATAAGTAGATTTTTTTAAAATGCTTTCTGTGGAATTCTCTTCATCTCTCAACCTCTTACTGCTTGAAAACATAAAAATGCGGCTTTTGGTAATTAACTGTCTTGATTTGTGCTACAGCAGTTTTGAGACTTTCAAAGCAGGATGAGAGGCTTAAGAAATTCTACCTTCATAAATTCAGTTCCAGTTGCAAAGAATTTAGAATACCAGCAGACAAAGCAGAGAGAAAAAAGACCCCACAAAAAATCTTTAGGCTTTCTTATGGAGATAGTGCCTGACACTTTAGTTTGTACGGCCTTTCACCCCAACACGAACTGAGAGTGTTATGATTCAGTAGAAATTTTCTCCCTGCTTTGCTCCAGGACGTTTGACCAAAAAATGAACAATATCATGCAGAACCACATTTTCTAAGTGAGACTGCTGGAGCTCAGCAGGACCATCCTTTACAAATGTATGTTCCTCTGCCTCATTCTCTTTGTTCTTTCATAAAATATCCCTAAGAACTTTTTTCCTCTCCCCACTTCTTTTAGGCTTCTAGATAGTTCTTCTCTCTCTCTTTTTTAAATTTTTTTTTTTATTTAAAAAAAAATGTATTAAGATAGTACTTCTCCTTTCAGTGTCTTCTACTGAAATGTATTTAGGAGATGTTTCTACAGTGACCTCTTCAAGAGCACCATGACTGTTATGAACAAATGACCGTGTACTGTAATGGCTGCATACACCTACAATGAATGTGAAAAGTAACTCCTTTCCCCCTGCTTAATAGAGATGAATGTTACTGAGTGCAGCTGGCACTTGGTAAATAATAAATAACAATAATAATACTAACTTAATTCCATCCAATGGAATTATTTGCTGTCTAATCACAGCAGGAGCGAGTCCATTATACCACCAAAAATTGTTTGCTAAACATGAGCCTTTCTACAGAGTAACCTGAGCAGCTGCTACTAAGTTCTTGTCATATTACAGAAGCACTTGGCTGGCCAAAAAATTCCTGGTGCAGAGACATCAATCTCACTCCCCGTTGGCTGCTGAGTTTGCTCTATAGACAGCCAGTATCACTGTCAGCTTTGCATCAGTGATGGACAACGGGATTCAGTAACAATGCACTTGAGCAGCACGTTGCTTTTTGCATGAGCCATGGCTTACACTGTCAGTGGCAGTGGTGGGAGAGTTAGTGGCTTTGGTAGGAAATGAGTAATTCTGAAGCCATTAGGAATATGAAGGGGAATTAATGCTGCCTTCTTCATTGCCTGTACAATTCAAATGCAGAGAACTGCCGTTGTACTTTCTTTTATTCTTTCTGGAACCTAAAAAGATTCTGTATACAGGGTAAGAGATGTGTGAGAAAATATCAAAAAGGCATAGGTATTTGAGAATTTTTATTCAGTGCAAAAAAAGCAGAGCCATTACGACTCGCTCCTGCAACGACCAAGACTGAAAAATTTAACTGCAGGGAGAGTTTAAGCACTTAACTCTATCACAATGACACACAAACCCCTACCCTAACTGCTGAGTGTACACAGGCATCTCTGAGGGGTTTTTTTTCACAAGACTTACAGAGCTCCTTGAAACTCCATTACTGCAAATACCCAAAGCCATCGTCTTGACAAAGGCAAGCAGCCCAGCAGCTGTTTTCACCTACGACTACTTAAGATCCCAACAGGTGGGGACAGTGCTGGGTTTTGTGCAAAAGAGCAGGGGAGAATGGAACACTGATGACAGCTGGTTTACACTTTGCGGCTTGTACAGATGTCCCTCCTTCATGTTAGGCAGTTCCAACTTACACTTGCCACAAGTCATGAGAATGCCTTAACTTCTAGCTTTAATATAATTCTGCTTTACTATCTTTATGGCCCCTGAATTGCCTAAATTTGTTTATTTCCTTTTTCTGTGTTTCGTGAAAGACAAAAAAGGTAGTACAAGGTAAAGCATGATGTAGATGGTTATCCATACAACTATGT
Source organism: Apaloderma vittatum (assembly GCF_000703405.1). Taxonomy (NCBI): domain Eukaryota; kingdom Metazoa; phylum Chordata; class Aves; order Trogoniformes; family Trogonidae; genus Apaloderma; species Apaloderma vittatum. Next base: position 10,298 of record NW_009709681.1, read on the forward strand.
GTTCTTACTCTATTGTAACTGTCATATAACTTATATTTATCTGCTAAGTGTGAGAGTTTCTTCTTATTGCTAAAATATCGTACACAAGCACTTATCGTTAAGTATATTGTAAATTCAAACCCTGCCTTATTTTATGATAGTTTGCTTATATTATCAAATCACATATACATAAAAAGATACAAGTTTGAATACCTCAGTAGAAAACCAGAGTTAATAAGGCCTAGATTGGTAGAGTTGAGTTGCAGAGAGAGAAATTAACAACACAAATATAGGAGCTGTGGTATTGTATTTTCTAGGCTTAGTGATAAACTTGGTTGAAGAAATACTCAGGAGACAAACTTACTCACCTTGAAGGGGTACCTGCTTGGCCTTAAAATGTGGTCATGTGTAGCTAAATGCAACATCAGACACATCACACTGCTCTTGTCGGTGATTGGAAGAAGGGACGTGCCTTAAGTAAACCATCACATTTCTCAGTGTTAGTTTTACAATTCTGGCTTGTAAATGTGTTCTCAATATTAATTTCCTGAAGAATAATTTTTCATCAGGTGGTTTACAGAGTTAAAATTATTCTTGAGGAAAGTGTTTGGAAAGCATGAACAGAAAGGCAAGTAGTGCCTGTTGTTCCCAAAGGATTTTGTAAGGAAAGTGGAAATGCAAAAGTTAACTTGCTGTGATATATTGGACTCAGAGCTAGGAAGCTGTGGAGAGCTCTGCAGCCCAGTCTCAACCACAGCTTGCCCACGTGCATTTTTGGTTTATTTTATTTGTATTTTGCCTGCTTAGCTTTAAGCTCACAGAAAGTAAGAACTCACTGCCTGCAATGCACAGTAATGAGATGTGGGCTGAGCGACAGACTTACACATAATAGCAGTAACAGGCTGAAGTAAATAGCCATGATCCTTAGCCATACAAATCTGCAAATCCCAAGAGTGCCTCATCTTTATATGTATAGTTGAATCTTACGGTAAATGCTATATCATCTGCTTAATGTACTTTGCTGTTCCCAGTAATTCACACTTTTGATTTAAATGTGTTTGATAACGGTTTATAAGAATGCCTTTTTTTCTTACTTTCTTTTTCTTTTCCATGTAACCAAAAGGTCTTTGGGAAGCTGGGATCTTCTCTTGATTTAATTAAATGGGATCATATATTTTCTTTCTGTGGTGTTTCCCTTTCAGCTCAATTTTGCTAAATCATAAACTTAGCTGCATTAGATCTACTGATATGCAAATGAGCCCTTTAAAAATCCACCCCCTAAGCTCAAGAGACATGTGGGGTGTAATACACGCAAAAATCAGAGCCTCTGGGGTTCATCTGCTGTTAGTCCTGTCACAAGTGACATCCCTGAACATACATTGATGTCTTCTCCCCAACTCCTCTCCTTTAAAGTACTTATTTACAGATAGTAGCATTTTGAGGCTTTGAAGTGGAACCTACAACTAAACTGCCACCCACACTTTCCTCTATTTAGGTCAGAGTCACTTCAAACTAGAAAAAAAAAAAGCCACACATGCACAGACACACACAGACACACACTCACAAAAACAAAACTGATGCAGAGAAAATCAAATAATGAGGTGCAGCCACTCAAGCTGGTGTGAAAATCAACATATGGGGAATTATTGCATGCGTTGGGCTCTGCTTCAAATGCGCTTGTTTTGCCTGGAACCCTGAGATGAGCTGAAAAAGGCAGAGTCGGTTGGTTTGCTAATCGCTGAGCTACCTGCAGAGAAAGAGGCAACCGTAAAAAGAAGCAAAACAATAGAGAAATAGATATGGAGGGAGCCTCGGATGAATGGCCTAGGATGGGTTGGCTGGCACCTCCGAGAGCTTTTCTAAAACTGTAGGTTGAAAAATATATTCTGCAGCTGTCCTTACAAAAGCCGGAACTTGTGTTGCAGACACTGGTCTGATGCTCTGGCACCTGCATGAAACGTTTTCCAAAGCCCTTGGAACAAGGGACAGGAGTGACTTTTTCACTGAGTTGCTCACTGCTAAGAGGGAAGGTTCTGGTGGACTTCTGCTTCGAGTGTTAAGTAGCAGATAAAAAATGGACAGGAGGATTGCTCTCGTGGCTTTTTAGTCCAGACAATTCAAAGGTTTTTGTTAATAGGATGAAATTTTAAAAAGGTGGGGAGAAGGAACATAAAAAAACCTGAAAGTTTTAAAAACAGTAAAAAAAAAAACTTAAATCACTCAAAAAAATAAGTTATAGAATTAAACCTACATTTTAAGGAGTATAGAGCAATGTGGCAGCAATCAAAGACGCTGTCCAAGAGAAATCAATGGATTCATTTCATAGGGCTTTAATCTTAGATTGACATCTAAGACTGGTAAGGTGAGACACCCTTGGAAGATGTCTATCTTCCTTCTTGCACTTAGACAATCTCATTTGCTCTTGGTAAGTTAAATCATATAACCTTAAAAGGGAAAAATATATTTAATTTAATTTTACTGTTTTGATTCATGTTTTTCTCATTGTTAGGCTGCTCTATAATATGTATTTAAATGCTAGTGCATAGATTTAGTATAATGTAATAGTTAACATGGGACATTTTCTGTTAGAAAACCTTCTCTTTAACAAAATTAAGAAATATGACAATATAGAGAGGAGTTGAGGATTTACATTTCAGTCTTTTTGCCAGGAAATAATGTGTAATGTATTTGTCTGTATGTCTGTATGCAAACAAAACACACATCAAAACTTGACAGAAAACCAAATTTCAAAAATGTCAGAATTTCCAGGAGGAGAGACTTTCTATATCTTTATGGAGAAAACAGAAGAGTTGAGCTTAAACATGACAAGAAGGACAAGAAAATGAGGTAAAATGAAATAATAGCTTTTATTTTAGACCCACTAAAAATCTGTTTTAACTCCCATGGAAACTGATGCATGTTTGGAATCCAATAGAAGTGCAATGCTAAAATACCATTGCAAACCAGACAGAACTTTTCTATAAGCAAACGCAGGAATTCTAAGATAAAATGAAGGCTTGTCTGCATTAACATTTCAGTTCAGATTAGGAGTGCACTCTCTCAGTGGATCTCCCGGTGTTCCCAGATATACCTAAGCCGACTGATGCATTCCCAAAGGCCACCCAGGCACTCCAGTTGCCCTTCAGTGACAGCCTGAACGAAAACACTGAGGTTGTCCCCTGAAGCACATTAGCTAAAAAGCCTTACCTCCACTGACACAGGTAAGTACTTAAAGGTTAGTGGGATCATATTCCTGAGAAACATGATGTGGCAAAATGTGGCTGTGCTTGTGTGCTTGTGTGTAATACAGTTATAACCATTCCAGTAAGGAAAGTATTGCCAATACTAAGATAATACAGAGACTTCAGCAGCGTATTGTAGTGTGGTGAATATTTCTTTCTTTGTTCCGCTCTAGTTTTATATGCTTCTTAAACCACATTATTGAGAGTGGTTCCCATATCCCCTAGTGGTTATTAGTCAGTCATGAGTGAGGAAGATTCAAAAGAAATTGTGTATATATACAATAAAATTATTTCTCATTTTTACAGCTGTAATAAAAGCAGGAGGAAAAAAAGAGAAAGGAAAATCAAAACAGCCAAATAAACAAACAAACAAATAAAACCAATGAATGCTACTAAAAGGAGAAATAAAAGACAAAAGTAGCATTGGCAAGTCAGAATTCAGATAGAGCCTTCAAATCATACAGGAAATGTGAAAAGCATTCAGGACCAGTATTCAACAGTAATATGCATAAAACAAAAAGATATTAATCCCCAGATGATTAATATCTCTCACCCAAGGCAGACTCAAGCTAACTAGAAAAGTCAAGCACTTATCATGAAAATTACTTGAAGGATTATAAGACCAATGTCCCAATCATTCCTAAAGGAGAAACACAAACTATAAAATCCCTAATGCCAGTTATTTACTGAGGTGTAGGTTTCATTTTCTCTCTCATCTTCTTTTCTTTCAGCTTGACGAAGATAACTTGTCTAAACAATAGCAATACCTCCTGTGCTGTGCCAGTTCCATCTAAAATCTATCTAGGTAATAACGTGGTTTGAAAAGCTATCACAGAAGCTTACTGAAAATATTACCCAACTTGCACCCCAGAGAGACAATATTACTTCTGGTTCGCATCAGGGACATGAAAATCAAGCTAAAATACATGCTAAGTGACGTGCCTGGGTTATCACCAGTATTTTGTGTCGGACCAAGGGTGTGAAGCCAGGCTAACATTCTGATGAGTACTTGATTACACAGACTTTGATTTAAATAGTGTTAGTTACAGCAGAGGTAGCTGTAAACCTTGAAGTTTCAGCCAGGAAGGTGGAGTGGAGAGAGGAGTGATTTGCATACAAGTAAATCTGTGGAAGATCTGGGAATTAAACATAGAATTTCTAGGACTGAAAGCATCGTCAGCAGGGATTTTTTTTTTTTTTTTTTTACATATTATACTCCCAGATAAGTGCTATTCAGCAAGAAGCTGGGCAACGTTATCAGTCTGGAATGTTCAGAAAATAAAGTTTGCCACACACTTAGGAGGAATTTACACAAGGATAAAACCAGCTGCAAAATTCAATTTGGAAGACACCTATGACAACATCCGTGATCACTGGTATTAAAAAAGTTTGAATTTAAAACTATCTAAACCAGGAGATAATAAGGGCTTGCAAGAGAAGACAGCAAAAAATATTTATCTGTTCATTCTTTGAAAAGTCTTCAAAGTTAGTGTCTGTGTGTGTATTATATTTCTTCCTTTTTTTTTCTTATTTTTTGCTTTTCTGTTATGCCCTTAAGTACTCCTCAAAGCTTGCTTCTGACACAGATAGTATGAGGGCATTCATGCTTCCTTCAACATTGAAGCTGTAAAGTCACAGCACCCTTGTTCAACTGTGTGGCTTCCTTAAATGGGCTTAAAACATGGTCTGTGCTGAAAATTTAGTCCAGATAAGAAAAAAGACAGCTATTCTAAAACATTTTCAGGTCAGTAGAATATAAAAAATATAAAATCTGTTTATACAGAAAAAAAAAAGAATGTGTAAATCCTTTAAACCTGTAACGTAAAGCACATAGACACAGCAGTCTTTATTGATTTTCTTTTCTTCTGATGCCTTTTCATAATTTTGTTTTAACGTTTTCTGTTTAACAGTGTTCCTAAAAACTGGTTCTCAAACTGCCTTGCCCGGTACTTTTTCCTCATATAGTTGTCCCATTCAGTTTTTGATAGGCCATTCAGACAGCTGTTCATATCATCTGATTTCTTCTCTGCGGAAAAGGCTCTCACCCATTCCTCCACACAGAAGCAGCACACAGAGAAATGGTGAAACTGATTTAGGCGCAATGAACATAAAGTGTTATAGAACATTCTCACTTTCTTTACAGTGCCAGATACATAAAAATATTTGTACTCCACTCCAGGTTCTACTTAACTATTTTCTTCCTCCATTCACATGCATTGATCTTGCTTAAATTAACTTTCCC
>NW_009709681.1:15791-19390 GCF_000703405.1 Apaloderma vittatum
CCTAAACTTGTGTGAATCCACTCTGCGTCTTCTGTATCTCTTATAAACCCTTCTAGGATTTACAGAGTAGACAGAACAGGCTCTTTAGAAGACATAACTAAAAGGTAGTATGCTGAAGAGAATCCTTTTTTAATCCAGTTTTCCCACTTGTTCAGGGACAGGAAATTTGAGATCAATTTCCACCTTTTTCCAGGATGATCTTAAAAAATGTTTCTTAATTGCAGTTTTTTGATGCTGGAGGTAGGTATGGGTGTACTTTCAATTATCTATATTAAAACTGTCCATTTTGCATGCCAATGCTAAGAGGAATTTCATTGACATTACTCTTAGATTTATTACATGAGAATTTAAGTGATAAATTGTAAATTGCAATAATACCTCTTAAATTTGTAATTTTTAGAGGACACAGGACTAGAATGAAAAACATCTTTATACCATGAGCATCTAATCACTAAGATACTGGTCTTATTCATTTCTTTGTTGTCCCTTTTCTGAAGTCCACCCTCCTCCCCATCTCCAATCCCTCTTGCATCTCCCCTTACCCTTCTCATGGTGCCACCAGACAAAGCAAATAGCTGTTACAGCCGTGATGTCCCAGGGCTACAGTGCTGAGCACTGTGGTGCCCAAGTCCACGTGTGAATCTTAAGTATATCTCCAAGACAGGATAATACTTATCTCAGACAAAGTGTGTTTCATTAGCAGATCGCAGAACCTTTCTGTAGAAGACAATAGTGTTGTTTTGCAGCTAAGATATTAAGTGAATTATTCAGCTGTGAAGTGGCTAAACTGAAAAACAATTCCAACCTGTAAGCCATCAGATACTTCTAACAGTTGGATGAGCAATCTGCCCAGCTCAGCCAAATATGTATTTGGAAATCAGCTATATCAGTGTCTGTTACGAATATTTTTTCATCAAATGAAATTTTGTTGTTAAGGTATGGGTTTTATTTTACCATTCCGAAGCTGGAGATCTCCTCTCTGCTGCTTTGTTTCTTGTTTTGTTCCTTCCACACAATACATGAAGAAGGTACCTAGCTGATGGATGACGTTATTAATCAAAATGATACCACAATATATATACATTCAGAAAGCTGAACTTGAACCACTTGTGTAGGCTTTTAAATAAAATTTATATAATATCTCTACGATATTCCATAAGTTTCATATAAAGAACCCAAAATATTCCTTAAGCCTAAATCCTACTATAGCAGTAAAGGAGAAGCCTGTGTGGTGAGCTATAAAGCACATCTGAAGCCAGTACAACACTAGGTCAAAATACAGAGTTACCTTGAAATGAAAATCATAATTAAGTATTCCTTACTTCTCCTCATTTCTTTTCTGCTGCCTGCCTCCCTTCTTCTCCCAGTCTCTCCATAAAGTCAGTCTTTCTTGCTGGGTATATTGGAAAATAAATTAGTTGGATTTGTGCTATCAGGGAGTCTGTCATTAGGGGGATATTTGTCTTTTTCTGTTTCCCTTGTGGTTTCTGTCAAAGGTTCAAGCATGTGGGTTATATCTCTCTTTATCTCCATTGTGTTTTAACTTGGAAGGGAAAGAAAACAAGAAAGATATTTTATCTCTTTATGTACCGTATAAGGATCAGTTGCATTGAGGTGGCAACCATATCTCTCTCCTGTTTCACTTGTCCACAGACTCTTTGAGCCAACTGACCAAACTGAAACAAAAAGTGAAAATGTGATTTCTTCTGGGTTACTAAATTATCGAAAGTCTGGGCAACAGTGCTGGTTTGTGCAGTCTCTTTTATTTTTCTTTGAGTTTATCTTCTGTAATTTTTAGAGAAATAAAAAAATGAAAAAGAGAAGGAAAAATTAATTTTAGAACAAAATAATCTGATGTAGTTGATTCTTCAGTTCAAAGTATAATTGTGGTTCCTTATTAGTAGTTTGAATATAAAATTACCTCAAAACCTCATATCAGTTCAGTTAAATGTGAATGGTCAAGCATGTATGTTTCTTAATATGCATATATCTACACCCTATAAAATGCAGGGAACACCTTCACAATACACATTTTTTGTCTCAGATCTTAAAGACCACCTGGGACCAGCTGGTCTGTGACTCCTCTGAACAGAGTAACACTATGATTATTCCCTCTCAAAACCATAATGCTATGTAAATAACAAAACTACAAACAGCAAAGTATCCAGAAACAAATACATCAGTTTCAATTACTCAAGTCTTGCAAATTTGATCAGAATGTAAAGTGGGATTGCAACTCTGCACTTCAGCACAGCCAACTTTAGCCTTTTCAAGAAATTGCTAGGGAAAATCCCATGGGACAAGGTACTAGAAGACAAAAAGGCCCAAGAGAGTTGGTCAGTATTTAAGGATCACTTCCATGCTCAAGATCAGTGCATCCCATAAGGTAGAAAATTAAGAAAGAGAGACAAGAGACCTGCATGATTAACCAGAGATCTGGTGGGCAAACTCAAGTGGAATAAAAGTCTATAGACCATGGAAGGAAGGGTTGGCCACTTAGGTGGAGTATAAGACTGTTGTCAAAGGATGTAGGGAGGCAATTAGGAAAGCTAAGGCCTCCTCGGAATTAAACCTTGTGAGAGAGGTCAAGGACAGAAAGGACTCCTTCAAATACATCGCAGATAAAATTAACACTAGAGGCAATGTAGACACACTGCTGAATGAAGTGGGTGCCCTGGAGACAGAGGGTACAAAGACGGCAGAGTTTCTGAATGGCTTCTTCACCTCTGTCTACGCTGTTGGAGACTGTCCTCAGGAGCTCCAGTCCCCCGAGGCCCCAGAGGAAGTCAGAATAAAGGAGGAGTTTGCCCTGGTTGAGGAGTTCTGGGTTAGGGATCAGCTAGGACACCTGAACATCCATAAATCCATGGGCCCTGGTGGGATGCATGAGAGGGTGCTAAGGGAGCTGGTGGAGGTCATTGCTAGGCCACTCTCCGTCATCTTGGGTAAGTCGTGGGGAACAGGAGAGGAGCCTGAGGTCTGGAGGAAAACGAATGTCACTCCAGTCTTCAAAAAGCAAAAGAAGGAGGACCTGGATAACTACAGACAGGTGAGCCTCACCTCTATCCCTGGAAAAATGATGGAACAACTTATACTGGATGCTGTCTCTGGGCATATCAAGGATAAGAGGGTCATTAGGAGCAGTCAGCATGGCTTTGCCAAGAGGAAGTCATATCTGACCCAACTGATAGCCTTTTATGAAGATATAACCAGATGGATGGATGATGGCCATGCAGTGGATGTGGTTTATCTGGATATCCGTAAAGTATTTGACACCGTCTCCCACAGCATCCTCATAGGTAAACTGAGGAAGTGTGGTCTGGATGACCGAGTAGTGAGGTGGGTTGCTAACTGGTTGAAGGGAAGAATTCAGAGAGTTGTGGTCAACGGGGCAGAGTCTAGTTGGAGGCCTGTGTCTAGTGAGGTCACTCAGGGGGTCAGTGCTGGGACTAGTGCTGTTCAATATTTTCATCAGTAACCTGGATGAGGAATTAGAAAGCACTGTCAGCAAGTTTGCTGATGACACAAAACTAGGAGGAGTGGTTGACACACCAGAAGGCTATGTTGTTATTCAGAGAGACCTGGACAGGCTGGAGGGC
>NW_009709682.1:0-16060 GCF_000703405.1 Apaloderma vittatum
GTCCCGTGGACTTGTGCACCTTCAGGTTCTCACACTCTCTTCTCCTGCATGAGTCATCTCACAAAGGGCCATTCATCACAAACTGCCCAACATGAGACACCTCACAAGTGCCAATCCACTCCTCGTGAGTCTGAAGTGCAGTCCTTCAGGGGAAATTGCTCCAGCATGAGTCCCCCGCAGCATCACAAAAGTCCCGTCAGCAAACTTGCTCCAGTGTGAGCATTCCTCTCTTCCACGGGCTACAGGCTCTGGCAACAACTTGGTCCAGTGCAGGCTTCTCACAGGCTACAGCCCCGTTCAGGCACCTACGCGCTCCGGTGTGGGGTCCTCCACCCCACGGTGGACATCTACACCCCACCCACGGGCTGGAGGGGGACAATCCGCTTCACCATGGACCTGGAGGACTTTCTGCTCCAGCATCTGGAGCACATCCTCCCTCCCTTCCTTCTTCACTGACCTTGATGTCTTCATTATTCTCACTCTATCTCTCTGCCCGCTGTTGTGTGTCACAGTTCTTTTTCCCCGTTTCTTAAATATGTTTTCACAGAGGCGTTCCTCTCCGATCATTTTATTGATAGACTCAGCCTTGGCCAGCAGCGGATCCCTCTTTGGAGAGGGCTGCCATTGGCTCTACAGGACTTGGGGGAAGCTTCTAGCAGCTTCTTGCAGAAGCCACCCCACAGCCTCCCTGCCACCAAAATCCAGCCAAGCAAATCCAATACAGAAGGCCATGTCTGATCACTGGTGAGTACATATTTGCTGCCCACTAATACTCTGAGCACTGCAAAGGAAAAAGGCAGTGAAGGAGGGAGACAGAAAATACATCCACTCTTCCCCTTCTGAGAAAAGTAAGCATGAAAGCTTTAGGTGCAACTAAGAGGGCAACATGTTAGACACATCCTCTTATAACTGGAAGCATATAGCTTATTTTAGCTATTTCTGAGATTATTAAAATAACACTCTTGGAGAGCATGTCACCTACTAAAGTAGATAGGCTATGGTTTCTCAGCCTTGTCATATCATGCCCCAAACATGTACTTTAACTTATCATCTGAAACAGTCACCCCATAACTGCATCACTTTGAAGAAACTGAGTTCTTTGAAATTACTCTAGAAAGAAACATGAAGAAAAACGAAAAGTTAACTCAGATCTGCAAAGTTTTCACTTGTAGTTCCAGAGACCCTACAGCTTACACAGTCATACCTCAACTGGCTGAAGTCTGAACTTGTGTGACAGCGCTAATATACAATGAGAAAAAAAAGAACCGGTTGGCCATGAGAGCGAAAGCAAGTTCACATCTTCAAGCCTGATTTACAAAGAGGTTATTTAAGAAGGCATGCTTTTAAAGGAAAGAAGTAGTTTCTCAAACATCCTGTATACAAGAGATAAGAGCTAAACTGAAGTGATTTTTTTTGTTTTTAAGATAAAAGGAATCAAGAAGAGGAACACTGCTGTATCCCAGGCCCACTCAAATTCGCTCCTGAATCAGCCAGTTCAACAGCTCCAAGAAACCAAACTCAATCTCGAGTTTTATTTAGAAATTGAATTTTTCTAGAGCATAAAACCTGCTATAGCTCATCTAAGAAACCCTTAGTGGCATTTAAAAGTGTTCTTTGTCACAAGTGACAAACAGGTTATAAGGAATCCTCTTATTAATGTTAGATTTCTACTGAGTTCTCATGACATTTATAAAAAGCCTGCTCTGAATCCTTATCTAATCAGCAGAAAAAAAAGCAAGCACATTGAAACTTTTTAATCTTATCTTTTCCTTATTTTGCATGAAAACTAGCTCACTTAGATCTGTAATTACCAGGTACTCAGTATGTGGCTTGGCGATTAAGTGATCACTCAATGGACTTGGGAAACAACAGGGTCAATTTTAACACTATTGACCCTGTTAATTTCCTTAAAGCGAACATTTCCAAGTCTGTGAATACCACATCTCTCATAATCACTATTATAATATCCAAGACATGGCAGTATGAGGCAGGTTGTGACCTCTGAATTACAAAGTTTACCATCAAATATTAAATGAAAAGGCATAAATTAGCTAGTAGTACAGCATTTAAGAGATGAAAACAGCAACTCCTTTAGCATATGTACATTTCTAAGTTTAATTATAAGTCATCAGACAAACACTTTGCCTGAGGATAATCTTAGTGACTAAATATAGCATATCCATAACTGCCTAAGAAAATTATTAAGCCCAGCCAACAACGTATTAACATTCTTTATGTGAAGCCACAAAATATACCAAAAACCTGTAAAATTGCATAAGAAAAACCTCTTCAGTGTCATCCAGAAAGTTTTACAGAAAACAGTTACATAAGAACCAGACACTTCTTGAAAAAGTAACCAAGTGATTCTCATACTTTGTTTAGAAACAGACCAGAGTCCAGCTATATAGTCATGTTCCAGAAAAAAAATGTTAACTTAAATAGGAGTAAGCCAAGTTACTTTTGATAGAAGCCTGTTAAAAGTCCGCTTACCGTCACATTTACATCTTCAAAGCATGGACATTGCAAGCAATTTGAGCTATTAAACAAACTGTGGAGGAAAATTGAGCTACACCTTATTCCAGAAGTATTGCAAAAATGCTAATCATTAGGAAATTATTTGATTGCATGTATCACTAAACATGCAAATAGTGAATCAGCCCTGGCAGAACTCTGTACACTTTTTTTTTTTAACACTTACTAATGACAGTAGTAATTTTTCATTTGCTTTGTTAGTGTTTTCCCCTTGTCTGGGCACACCACAAAAACCACATTACCTGACAATTTGCATTCTATAGTGTTGACATGCAGCTATGAATACAGGCAGCTGAAAGTAAGTTGACCTTACCACTAGAGGAACACAACTCTGACGTCACCTCATTTCAACAGAAGCACACACACTCCTCATTGAGCTTCAGTCTTGGTATCAGCTACCACCACGTGCCTGGGGTCCCAGTATCAAACAAGTGTGGGACACAAGCTGCTCAACCTACTTCCCTGTTATGTTCAAATGCCTTACTTGACCATCAGCTTGCATTTTCTTTTATGCACAGAACCTCAGTGGAAGCTCACGTCCAGCTGACTACTTGTCTCCCTTGTTGTTTCACAGCTCTGTGGCAGTTTTCCATTTCTTCTGCAAACAAGCATGAAGATGAATTTTAAAGACTCAGACTTGTTCTGTTTACCCCATCCACAAGCAAACAATCCCCACTACAATGACCTGTTTTCAGCATTCCTTGACAGAATCACAGAAAAAAACCTGAGGTTAGAAGTAACTTTCAATTTTTGAGTACTCAGGCTTTGCTAGCATTAACTTACTGTTCTTTTCTTTCTCTTGGAGAACAAGAACTAAATTAAACTTGCATTGGGAAAGAACCACCCACAAGGCCTGAAAAGTAACACCACCTTACTTAGGGTAAGTTGCTATGCTGTGTACAGTACACTGTGCACTTTGGGACTGTATGTGTATAGTGTCCACCTTATTTTTTTTTTTAAATGAGGAACTATTTGATTGCACCTTGCTATCCACACAGTTGTATTTAATTCATAGGTCATACAGAGGCAGGTCGACCAATAAAGAAAAAAAATTTAAAAAAAAAAAGGAACAAAAAAAAGCAGCAAGCAACTGTTGCCAGGGTTGGCTCAGCCATTGTACTCCCTAGGAGAATTCCCTGCTTTCCAAAAGTTCCCATGCTCTCAAGGAAAGGGAAATAAACTCAGAACCACAGTGGGAGGGCGAAGGGCTTAAGGAGCCAGGATTATTTTACTTATATTCATTATACAATCTTCCTCATACACCCTCAACTCCTCTGGAGAGGGGAGTCTCTTAAGCACAGGGCACTCTTCCAGAGGGCCAGGCACTGGGGTCATTCCATCCCCTTCTATTGCCCCATCCCCTCTTATTTGCAGAGGCTGAAGAAGAAACAGATTTTAACATTTCCTAATGACCGAGCAGAAAACAAACCTATGGCAGCAGCATCTGTTTACAGGCAGAGAGGCATTCAGTAACAATTTTAGTGCAATTATTTCTTTCTTCTACTGGAAATACAACACAAAGTCTCATAGAAGGGGTATTAAAATACACGTCATGAGCAAACAACTCAAACTACTGGATCTCCTAAGGCTTTGTGTTTGTTGGTTTTGTTGCTGTTTTTTCATTTAAATCCTATAAGATTCCATAAACAAAGCTAAAGATGGGATCACTAGTCCCCCCAAAATGAGTGTTACTATTAACTAGTTCTCACAGATGCACGGGCAGGTACACTGAAAGTGTTAAATGATTATTTAGCACTAACTCTGGTAGCTTGCAAAAAAAAAAAATAAAATTCCATGTTGGAAGAAATTCCTCAGAACCATTCCATTAGGGAGAGCTTATAAAATATTGGATGCCCACTTACAAAGTACTGGACCCCCACTGTCATGAAGGTGACTGAATTAGACACTTCCAAAAGGGAGACTGCTCACATTTATTTTTAAGACTGGGTCTAGTACATCAGAAGTGCCGTGTCGCACAGCACCTCCGCAGGATTACAGCTCCACTGTGGGCATCAGTCCCACCAAGCTATCATTGACCTGACACTTGGTGAGACCTTTCCTTTCTGAAAAGCAGTTCTGGTTGACTGCTAACCAGGGAGGCCTCTATCACAATTGTTTACCCCATCGTGTGATATGAACTCAGCTGAACTGGAAGCCAGCTCACAAAAGGCCTGGTCACCTCCTGCACCTCACCAGCTACTTTCCTGTTCTTGGAAGGACAAGGGTCTCACATTTGAGTTTTGCCTATATAAGTAGAAATATTAAATCATGTTGAGGCATAGCTTGGAAAACCACTTACAAAATCCATAACCAAAAGTTGTCACAATTATGATTTTGATAGACAAGAAAATTTAGCATCATATGAAATACTACTAAGCTGCTGACATCAGGTTATATAATTAGAAATAGAACAAACGCATCATTTTTTGTGAAGAATTTTTAAATTCAGCTTCCTTCCCAAGCACCAAACTCAGACGTAACATTTAAAATTAGTCGAAAGACATAGACCTTTTTTTTTCAGAGAACTTTAAGTTGTACAACTAGTTGAGGGTTACTTTTCTCTAATGTTCTTTAGGAAAAAAAACAGAAAAGAAATCTGGAATAATTTAGAGGCAAAAGTACTTCACTTGAGAACACGTGAGAAACTCCAGGTTTCTCTTTCAAGATCCCACAAGAATTAGCTCAGTTTCACAAACCACTATTACATTTCATTGAAATAGGGTTCAGCTAAAGCTATTCCAAGAAGGTCCTTGGGAAATAAGGAGATAACCCTCTTATCAATAGGAAAGCCTTTTGTCATTAGTAGTAGATCTTTCCCTTAAAAAAAAAAAAAATATAGTTTGGATTGATAATATTCCCTGCTTATTATGAAGCAATTGCTTTATAGTATTCAGTACCTTCTAAAGCATTTTTAAATGGTGAAGATGACATGCTTTCATAACAACTTCAATTCAGATATAAAATCCTAAGTTTGACACATACAGTGAGGAGCAAAGCATATGCTCCATTTCAGAAATAAAACTGAGGCATGAAGCTCATGCAAAGTCAGAAGACACACACCCCCTACACATACCTCCTCCACCTCTAGCTGCATGCAGCCTGTTCCAACCCATGCAAATCCCCGGCCAGCACTCAGGCAGCCTCTACTGCTCCCCACCTCCCACACCCACTTGCTCAGAGCCGGCGCTGGACACCAGCCAGCACAACGAGCTCTCATTCTGCCAGCCTTTGCTTGTCAGCTCACAAAACAGGCTCAAACACACCAACCTTTGCAGAACACTAATAAGGACGCTGCAGCAAGTGGTCAAAGAAAGTTTAAGGGGGTGTGTGCGTAGAGCTGCCCAACTTCAATAGGAAAATTGGTATGGCTTCAACAGATTATGGGAGGCAGGCCGCAGCAGTGTAGGTCATTTCAAGTTCATAAAAAGTCCCCAGGGTGACAACGGCAGAAGGAAGGAGCATCACCAGGGAAACATCAGCTTGGAAAGGAGCACTCCATGCCCAGCACTCCTCCTCCCTGCATCACTGAAGGCTACAGCCCATGCACCAGTCTTAAAGATAGACTACATCTACACCTGGTAGTGGTAGAGTACATCTACACCTGAGTGTGGGCTCAAATCTTTGGCTGCTGTCCACTTTATAAATCAAGAGACCTCCTCGGTCTGAGCTCCAGAGCAGAGCAGAAGGGAAGAGATCAGGGCATGCTTCATGCACACCCAGGTTCCCAAATCTAATACACTATCATCCAGACCTCCACCAGCCACCCAGATCTCAGTTCTTCATAGGCAGGAAGCAGGGCTTTGCATGTCCATCAGATCTCTCTGCCTGCTCTGAAAGGGAAACAGCGGGCACACACCTATTCTGCTTTCTTTGTGCTGTCTGTCCCTTTCTATCTGCCTTACACAGGACCCATCTGCTGCATTTCTGCGAGTAACTACGTAAAGTCATGCTCTGAATGCCTTTTGTGTAGGACGCTGTTCTAAAAACAAGGAGGAAGACCAAGGAAACGGCAGTCTGCATAGAAGCTTCACAAAGCACGAGCCCGTACAGCAGTGAAGGGCTACAAGGCCCCGTTGTTGCGTGGCACCATCCACCCATCCCCAGCTTCCCTAGAAGCCATCACACCTGGGGTTTCAGAGCTCTGGGAGAAGAGGCAGGTGTCTCTGGTGCACCCACCTCACCCACTGAAGGCCCAGCCTCCCACATGTCAGATCTCCTTAGGCACTTGGCTGAACATAGAGCTAATGATTCACTCTACAGCAGGGAAGAGACATCCCTCTCCTAGCATGGAACCCACTGAGGAAGCCAAGAAAAGAAACAGAAAAATGCATTTCAAGGCACTTTAACTCCTATAACCAGATTTAAATCCAAAAAAAAGAAGAAAATTGAACACAACAGGCCTATATTTACAGTCATGTTTACCTGCTTGCTAGCTTTAAGCGGTCGTCTTTGTGCACCTAGCAGGGTGGTGACATTTCGGAAGACCCATGGTCCTCTTGTCAAGATCAACTACATATGTAAATAGCAGGAACAGGTTGCACCAGAAAAACGAGGCAACTCTTCTGCCTTCCCAAAACAAAGACAGGGTATATCACAAGGAATCTCTGTGTGCGGAACAAGTAGCAAGCTATTGGGAGGCAAATCCATACAGAAAAATATTCACTGACAATGTATTTTCATCAGAAAGACAGTAAGAGGACTCAAAGCAATCTCAGTAATGCCCTACCAAAGTCTGGGTACAAGCGTGACTAAAGCCTCGGAAGCAGCATGAGCATAACCTGATTTAAGTGCATTTCCTGTTTATAAGATAACACCATCTTCAGCTGATTCAACACCTGCATCTGGGTGTCTGCAATTAACAAGAAGGCTGATAATTCCAGTTTCAAATATAATTATTTATGTAACTGCTATCGAGTACCTCTGAATTCAGATGAAACAAACACTTAAATTTAAAATAAGAAGGTCAGGCAAAACATTCAAGAGATTTGGACACTTCCATCGACAAACATCTTCCCCAACTCTGAACTGCAAATTAAAGTGCTTTTAACTTCCAGAAGGCAATGTGCTCCAATCTCAGATTTGCTCAGCATCCTCATCAATATCATCTGTAGCTGGAAATAACTTCTCTGGAATTGGTAGTAAAATTATGTCTACAATACTCCTGCCAGAGACCATGTGTTTCATGCTGCCTGCCCAAAACATTAGCACAAGCCAAATTTGTATAGGTCTTCTTTTTCACTTCAGGTAAAAATTGAGGATCTATACCTACTTTTCCGACTTCAGAAATGCAAGCAATCTTCTAGTTTGTTTTAGTAATTTCATCTAGTGTACAAGGACTTAAAAAAACCCAAACAATAAAACCCAACCACACACCAACAAAAGACCCCGTGATACAGCAAGTTCTCAAACAAACTTAATACAAATAAACCCAGTGTGCTTGTAGGAACTGTGCAGTGTAACTGAAGTGAGTGTCGCCCTCTCAGCACCAAGCTGTCCTTTAGCTCAAACAATCTGTCCACTCCCCAGTTTAATTCTGAGTCCTGTAACTACATTATCCAGGTTTCAACATCTCTAAGTGTACCAACTAATATGATGCAATGGCAATTAAAAGCTCAGTCAAGATGATTTCCTTTCGGACTAAAAAAACCAACAAACCAACATTCCTTTCTGAACAGCAGTTTCATCTGACTCACACTTCTTACGGCATGTATGTGAAACAATTAGTCAATGTTATTTGTTAAGAACATCTGTTTCTTAACCTGATTTTTTCACTGCAGGCTGCCTAAGAAACAAAAAAAACTAAGAAACAAAAAAAACACTGCTTGTTGTTATACTTACTCGATCCATCTCCATCAATAAACAGGGAGGTGAAAAAACCCAAATATTTTGGTTTGGGGTTGGGGTTTTTTTTGGTGGTAGGGTTTGTTTGTTTGTTGGTGGGGGAAGAGTGTTCTATTTTGTTTTCTTGGGGGGGAATCCTCACACAATAAAGTAATTCTAATACATTACTTCTGAACTTTTGTATTCCTTAACTGCAAAGCCCTACCAAGATTGCTTAACACAAAAGTAGCCAAATACAGAAGCAAAAGAATGGCATACCTCAGTTGCACTTTTCCCTCCTTACTTTGCAAGAACTGTACTCTGGCATCTCTGATCTGTATTTAAGTACAGTAATAGTCCCCAAATATTGATCAGAAAAAAGTCATGAATGAAATAAACAGTACTCTTGGTAGTAATTCCTCTTCGCATCATTTACTTTCAGTAACTCACAGAAGAGTACATAAATACTTTGTGTCAGGGCTACAGTGAAAACCTGAAGGAGCATATTAAACTACAACACTAGGTACATGGGGAATGCAGTAGTGGTTGTAGCTAATTACATGAACTGTTTTGGTATAAATTACACTGCTTATCTCATTAAGCCTGTTGGTACCGCTACCACACTTGAAATTACATGGAAAATAGCACTTGCCAAGAAACTGCCCCCAAAACTATTTTTCCTATGAAATATTTATTTTGATCTCTACTTTTTCCACCTTAGAAAGTAAATGCAGATGTTACTCTTTGTCATTTCTATATTAAAAGCTGCTACCAGTTTTGACTGAACCATTCTCACAAGACAGACCATAGATAATATTTCTTCAACTTTTTATAAAAATGGAATGCAAAGGGTCAGCTATTGGGCGACTTCTGTATCAGTACAAGCCAACCAGAGCTACATACACACCATGGCTCGCAACCACATACCTCTGTTCATTCTGAACAAGGGGTGATACCTTGAGCCCTGGTGGGTAAAGCACAGCAGAAAACCGAAGGAAAATCTGAGAGCTTGTTTGAGCAGGCCAAAGTCCTGAATGGCTTGATCCGTCAGTTCCCCAGGGGCTTTAGGGGGTTGCAGTAACAAATACACAAAGGCCCATCTGCAGGCTTTCCTGACTCTGCAAACAACTTCAGTAAAAAATCCCCACCTAAAAAAAAAATCCCCACTTACTCCACATAATTTCTAAAATGTTGCCAATATCATCTGCTACATACGAAGACACAAATAAAAATTGAAGTAGTCAGCAGAAAAGCCATACACCCTCGTCTAGGATACTCTTACATTTTTGGATTGGTAAGTATTTGTCTCAGGTAATTTAAGCATCAACAAAAGACTACAGATATGTTTTTCCTTAAGCACTTTCTGGAGAATTTTCTACGCCTAGTTGCTGCAAAATCACTAAACAGTCACATCCTGTGCAGTTTTGTTTACCTGTCTTCTCTCCCTCCAAAGGGATACAAGTAGCTCACCTGTGGCAGACTCAACAGCGCTATCCCACTGCTTATTTGCAGAAACAAAGCCCCCGAAAAAGTTTACTTCCATTCCCTAGAGTTTTCTTTTAAGCCTTTTATTTAACAAGCTAGGAACTGCTCTTTCATTAAAGGGATATCACTATTCAGCCAACTCCATGCTGACTTTCTGAACTATATTGGATTTCTAATGGTTTTGTTCACAGTGACTTAAATATTAATTAAAAAAAAAAATAAAAAAAAAAATCACATGAATCTGAAGTATCTTCTTCCTGATCTATGAAACTTAATCTCCAGGTTCCAGACTAATTCTTTAGATGTGTGTAATCATAATTCATATTATACAGAACTTGCACTGTTGCAGCTGGGGAAAGCTTATTTAGACAGGGCACTGATTGTCAATCTTTGCTCAGAACAGGCTGAAACTCAATGGCAGTTGCATCCAGCCCAGTGCTCAGTCTGGAGCTGCACTGACAGCAATAAAGAGATTCCCAAGGTCAAAGAAGTGAGAAAAACATTTTAGTCTAATCAGCCATGTTCAAGGGCTAGTCAGAACTACACAGTTTGTTTTCCTACCATTTTAAAATGATGCTTCTGTATAATCAGTGCTATCACAGGACTAAAAACATACAAGCACCTATTCTAGAGCTTCCAGACAGGTAAACAAACAATATATTAGTGCTACAAGTACAGCAAAAGCTATTTATACTAAAGTTATGACATTCCAGAAAAGAAAACAAAAAAAATCCACCTAAATGCATTTAAGATTTTCATTCTTTTTGGAGACCTACAGCTTTATCCAATTCTCATCTCCCTTAACAGACTGTTTCATACCAGCAAATAAAAAAAGAGGCTAAAAATCTTCCTCCAGTGTCACAAGTCACGGCATCTCTCCCTCTCAACCCAGGCATTTAGTGAGAAGAGAAGCTTGCTTCAGGAGTAACATACCAAGTACACAACACAGAAGATGACGCAACTGTCAGAGGGCCTTGAACACTAGCCTGCCAAAACACAGTTATCGATTTAACAAGCCCAGTAAACCATTCCCGGAGTGAACACCGAGTCTTCAGAGAAAGGTGGAAGGAGCACTCAAACAATTACAGATGCAAGAAGTATTTCATCCAACTCTTACTACTCTTGGGCCCCAAAGTATGTCAGTTTGTACCTGTGCTGCAATGAGTTACCTGCCAAATTGTAATGTTTATCTGCATCCCTCCTTTGCAGGTTTGAGTCATATATGTTTATCATATTCTTGGCTCACGTATTCTCACGTGATCCCGGAGTAGCTCTTTCTCATAGAAACCAAATCCACGTTTGCTAAAAAAAGTCAAAAAACTTTTCTAGATCTTGTGCAACGTCCCTGCTTCTCGCATTACGAAAAATAAAAGGCTTATTTTCACTTTTCACTGTATCACTTGTTTGATTCTATTGTCATACTCCTTCACGCTGACATTACATTACAATCAAATAGGGTTTTTAAAAGCCTCTTTTGGTATTTTTCTTTCCAACACCTCCTTGGCACTTCATATTTCCAAATCCTTAAACAAGTCGTGCAGATAAAAGTGATTTTCTGAGATGCTCATTTGATTTGAGCTCTTCCACCTACCTTTTCATTGCAAAGGAAGGACTTAGTTTTTTGTTCTTTCTTTCCACAGGCATTCTTCTTATTGTAGACATATATTAACTTCCTTTTACTGTTTATTAATAGAAACTAGAGTCCCCAGACAGAACACCCTCAGCTCTTGATGCAAGGATCCTTTTCATTAGCTTCCTCATTCACCTTTACCTTCTTCATTACAGTAGGAGAACACTTAAGACTTTCACATGTTTCTTCTTCCAAGGATACTAAATTGAAAATTAATTTCTATCTTTCGGATATAAAGAGTGTAAAAAGGATAAAAAGTGAATTCTGAATCTTGAGATAGGGCTTCCAGATATAGCTTAACTTCCAAAGCATCTTTGTCTTTCATCATTTCTAGTTTTTGCAACCGCAAATAAAACCATTTAAACAAAAATATACGCAAGCTTTACAAGTTCCAGTAAAGAGGCAAAGCCCTGAGATTAAAGTTTGCAAGTAAGCTCCTTCCAGCAAGGTTAAAAAAGCTTGCTTTGTCCACCTATACAGAAAGGTCCTGAAAAAACCAAAAGACAAGCAAAAAAATACAATAAAGTCCAAACACATAAAAAAATCCACCCACCTTAAAAACAGCAGTTAGTAACACTACCAGTTTAAGAAGTGCTCACAGTAGTATAGCAAATAATTTTTTTCTCCAAGCCTTTCAGTAAAACTGTCCAAAATACCATTTTCTAAGATAAGGAAAAATTATGCATAAAAGGATCCTCTTTTCTTGCTTCGCTGCTAATTTTTCTGCTACCCTTCTTTCTCCCCACTCACCATAGCCAGGGAAGAGATTATATCCCAGAAGCTCCCAGCCCTAGCTTGCTTCTAATCACATGTGTTTACAGCACCTACTGAGCATTCGTGATACTTGGCCTGACTTCCAGAGGCATGGCACAACTGCCTACTCCCACTCAAATCCATGAAAAATTGAAGTCAAACCAGTCAGGCTCTCACATCCACATTCAGTTTCCATCATCGGAGAAGCAAGAGCACAGACAGAGAAGAAATGAATTCTCAAAGCAAGACAAAGTTGTCAGAAACGTGCAGGCTCTCAGAGCAAATAACCCAAGCAACAAAGCTGATGCGTGGATACTACTACCACAGGCTAGTCTTGCTGTTGCAGCCATTCCTTAGTTCTGTTGACTTAAGGGTAGGAACGAGCATAGAAAAAAAAAAATAAAAATCCACACTTGCCACAGGATGCCAAGATCATTCTTCGCCAAATGTTAGCAACACGTGCATCGCACACTGCAACAAACTGCCTCCCGTGTTATCACATTTACTATGACTCAGCATTTAGGGAGTTTTAATGATTTGTTTACATAGTCAGCAGCTGATCAGCAACAATGCAAGGTATTTAAACACATTTTCTGTCTAGAAGCACAAGGAAAGATGCCAATGACACAACATTTTAACTGCAATATCTAAATTTTTACCTTGAATTTGTGACTTTCTGCCTCTTGCAATTTCTAAGTCCAGTCCCCCTGAGGCTGAGAAAATGAGTACCACAGCTTCTTATAAAACCAAATTGGTAGAAGTTTTTAAAAGTAATCAGTGACAAATAGTACAGCTAGAACTTTACAAGCCACAGCACTATCTTAAAAGAGGCAAGTATTTACACGATTCCTTTTTTTAACTGCAAGGTCATATTTGCAGAACTATATTAACACTAACTTCAAACAAATACCAAGGTCTTTAAGTATAAATCATAGATAAGAGACAAGCATTTACTCACACCAGACAACACTTCGCACTGCCTGGCAGCCACCACTACACTCAGGAATCCCACTCCGCTGAAGTTACAGGCAGACATTACTATAGGCAGCAGAAAGCTTGCACAGTGAGGATGCAACCATATGCGCCTAAAGCTCTGTTCAAAGAAGTTTCTACCCTCCAGCCTGTGTCTCAAACCTAAAAATACAAAGCCAATAGAACAATTATATCCATCATATGTTATACTTCACCAACGTTGGTTTAGATTGCCAAGCTTACCAAGCAAAAGACAGAGTTCAAGTCCAACTGCAGAAGGTTAGGGCTGGGCCCGCCACTAAATGTTGACAGATGCTCTCTAAGCCCTCTCCCTCCATAAAAGAGGAGGGAAAGGGAATAAGGTAGAGAGACTCATGGATGGGAAAAGAAAACTAAAACAGTTTTAATAAACAATAATAGCACTAATAAGGAAATAATGAACTATATGCAAATATATACAAAACCGATATTGAATCCAACTCCCCACCCTGCCCTGACAGAAATCACCATGGATTTGTTGGAAACTGACCTCAAGACCTAAACCAGATGCTTCCTCACAAACTACGAACTGCATTAACGGTGGTACACAAACCATCTAAAGTTTACACATTCACTTGACCATCTAATGAGAACACAGATGCTAGTTACAACATCTGCCCAGCATGATTTGCTATTGATTCAAGTGCAGAGGTACAGCTGGGCCTGGACAGAACAGCCCTGTATCACCTTCATCACTTTAGTAACAGCAGAGAAAACAGCACATGATCCAAGTACTCACTCTCTAGCAACACAATTCTACAACCTACTGGCATTCATTCAGCCTGTCCTATTTCCATTGGCTCCAGGCTACTGATGCTCAGTTTAAAAGTACACATGCATTTTGGGAGAAGTTTATGCTATGGCCTGAGAGGCAAAAAGATCAATGTCCTAACCATTAGAACACTTAATTTGAACAGAAGGAATGAAAAGACATACAAGCTAGATTTATAAATGAGGAGCTGGGAAATCCAATTCCCTCGTTCTGCTCAGAGCTCTGCCACAGATTATTTATGGCCTTAGCTAGTTTACTTAATTTTTCACCTGTTGAGCACAACGAACACTCTGATTACCTCATCAGGACAAGGTAGTCTAAATGATGTTCCTATGCACAAGCTGAAACATGCCAGCTTTACTGAGGCCACTTGATGCAGAACCTGAGTCAGACTGTCATAGCTGTGAGGAAGTGAATCCAAGTCTCTCACGAGATCAGGTGTCTAATAGCAGCAACTCCTCCAACAAACTAACCACAAAATATATGCTCTAAGTCTACCTTGACGTTTACCTTCTCTCATGGCACTGCAGGGGAAGAAAAAGAAAATCCACAAAAAGCATAAGAGGAGTATTAAAGACACCCTTTATCACTAAACCTTCAATTTCCAGAGAGGCACCTCCCTGGAGAGGAGCAAAATTAATTCTGGACTTCTTATTCACAAGTCCTTTTCTTTACACAGGAAGCTTATTTACTCTTGCAGAAAACAAATGTGTTTTCTTGACAAATAATAGACACTAGGAAAGCACATCAGAAGAACTATCCAGCACTGAGAATCAAAATTCAGCCCTTAACTGTTAAAAAGCATCACCAATGTCTTTCTAAAGGCATAAAGATACATCAGGCAGTTAATGAACCATGCAAGGAACTGGGAAACAGTAAAGGGCACAGAAGCCAGAAGTCCCATCACTAACTTGATACATGACATCAGGTAAACAACTACAGCCCCCATCAGTATCAGCTTACATTTTAGTAAGCTGATAATGATAAAATTACCTACCTCACTACATGGGCGGAGAATGCTTTACTAATTCATGACCACAAAGCAACTCGAGAACTGTGGACATAGAGCTAGTATATATATATATACACATATATAAATGAAAACATACATATATTATATTTATAAATAAAACACAAGTTAGAAGAAAGATATAACACATTACCCAAAAGCTCCAGTCAGCACTCCAGCTATATTGAGCAGGACCCTGCATTTTCTCTGTGGACGAACTAAGAGTTTCCTCTGATTCAGCAAGTAGCTGGTTAATAAGACCATGATCCACTTCATGAACTTCCTGTGAGCAAAGAAGCAAGGTATGTAATTCAACAACCGAGGAGAAAGGTGAAATAAGAGGATGGTTAATCTATTTAACAACTATATATTAAATGATACTTGACATGCTAGCTTTACCAGTACGAATGGCACGGAAACACTTCTCATTGACCGCCTTTTCATTCACGTTTTTTTCAGAAAATATTTAATTACTACTGGCGTTTGTATTAGAGTATTTTATTTCTGCAGCAGCCCCTCACCTTGCACACTGAGGCTGCACAAGACATTTAGAGCTGGGATAACACCAAGAGACATCAGCGTGGAAGATGTAGCAGATCTCTAGAATCTGCAGGACCTTTCAAAACCTGAGAAAGGTCACGCAGGTGTAAAATTTACCAGGGTTCTGACACATATTATTATAATATGAACACATCAAATGTTTATATGTAATACTAGTTGCACTATAAATTCTGTTCTGTCATATACAAACACAACACTTCATAGGCAAATAGTCCTACTCCTACCACATATTATAAAGACAATTTATAGAGACAAGTGCTCTTCTGTAGCGCTCTCTCTCGATATTCTTCCCTTGGGAGGTCAGCTTTACTTGATGAAGTGCAAAAAGACCCACAGAGAGACACTTGCCCCAAGCCACCTAACAAAACTGGGCCAAAACCAGTCCAGGGGCCTGAGCCAACAAAACTAACACCTCCTGCACCCTTGGATCCGTCGGGAGGAAGCGACAGGGTTGGGTTTTGCACCCAAAACGACTCAAAAGCAAGGC
>NW_009709683.1:0-48945 GCF_000703405.1 Apaloderma vittatum
ATGGTCTAGCCGTTGTGATGGTGTTGAGTGATAGGCTGGACTTGATCTTAGAGGTCTTTACCAGCCTCAACAATTCTGTGATTCTGTGTGACTTCCATTTAGTGGGTGTGTAGTGGGTGGTTGGGTTTTCTGTGAGGTCAATACATGAGGAGTTATGTCTCCTTAACATGATTTTTCACAGTCTGCCACCCATATGCAGTCATGCACACCTGCGAAGTGCAGGACAAAAAGAAAAGACCTCCTCTCCTTCCTAACACCGGTAGTATTTTACTCCCGCACTGAGGAGCTCCATCCAATAGAGAATTTAGTACTGTATTTCTAGTTTTGTTGAAGGCCTCCTGGTAGCCTGGTAGCCTCCTGGTAGTCACATGTTCAGAGCAGGTTGCCTGCCAGAGTTTGCACACGAATGTTGTGCACTGTCGTGTGCCTTAAACATTAAATCATTCTTTTTTTCCTGGTAGCTGAAACTGAAGTCACATGTTCAGAGCAGGTTGCCTGCCAGAGTTTGCACACGAATGTTGTGCACTGTCGTGTGCCTTAAACATTAAATCATTCTTTTTTTTCCTGTGTGAAATACGTGGTTACTGAAGCCATTTGGAATAGTTTGCAGGAAGCACCACAGGAGAAACTCAAACCTCAGAACAGAATGTTCT
The DNA here is from genome assembly GCF_000703405.1 of Apaloderma vittatum. Lineage (NCBI taxonomy): Eukaryota > Metazoa > Chordata > Aves > Trogoniformes > Trogonidae > Apaloderma > Apaloderma vittatum. The sequence continues at coordinate 654 of NW_009709683.1, forward strand.
GGCTTGGGAAACAAAGAAGTCTTACGTGCATTGCTATGCTAAATGGTGGCTTGTTTTTGATTTGGTTTTGAGGGGATTTTTCTTCTGGTGTGCTTGGGGTTTTTGTTCTTTTCTTTTTTCCTGTTTTTGAAAGTAATTAAGAGGCTTATGAATACATTCCAAAGGAGGAAAAAAAATGTACCACTGGAGGAAGGCAGAAAGAAAATTGTGAAAATGCATCTTCTGTGTAATATTAGCTGCCGTATTGGTTCTGGGTTTTCTTGGAGTTTTTTGTTTGTTTTTTATACATATGAACCAAGACATTTCCTTGGAGAATAATGAATATGTTTACCACTTCAGAGGGATAAGTAACAGGAGGCATCATATCTTACCTGTTTTCCATTCTCTTATCTGTTAAAAGCAAATACATAACATTTAGTTGTAATAAAAGGCCATAACACAGATAAACAGAAGGGGTATAAACATGTGTTAATGTTTATATTCAATATTATTCAATATTCAATATTACTTATCTGTGAGACTAATGCAGTCCAAGCCAAGTGCAGTTTTGGGGAGCTATGTCACAGTTTGCAGTGTTCTCTCTGGTCTCTCAGTCTAGCACTGAGGGGAATTATTTGGTGATTTAGTAACCAAAACAGAAAAGACTCAGCTTTCTTCCTCTGTGGAAGATACCAGCGAAAATCACAGAATCACAGAATGTCAGGGTTTGGAAGGGACCCTGAAAGGTCATCTAGTCCAGCCCCCCTGCCAGAGCAGGATCACCTACAGTAGGTCACACAGGAACACGTCCAGGCCGGTTTCAGAAGTCTCCAGAGAAGGAGACTCCACAACCTCCCTGGGCAGCCTGTGCCAGTGCTCTGTCACCCTCACAGGGAAAAAGTTTTTCCTAATGTTTTTGTGGAACCTCCTGTGTTCCAGGTTGTACCCATTGCCCCTTGTCCTGTCATTGGACGTCGCTGAAAAGAGCCTGGCTCCGTCCTCCTGACACTCCCCCTTGACATATTTATAAACATTAATAAGGTCACCCCTCAGCCTCCTCTTCTCCAAGCTGAAGAGATCCAGCTCCTTCAGCCTTTCCTCATAAGGGAGATGTTCCACTCCCTTCATCATCTCTGTGGCTCTGCGCTGGACTCTCTCCAGCAGTTCCCTGTCTCTCTGGAGCTGAGGGGCCCAGAACTGGACACAATATTCCAGATTTGGCCTCACCAGGGCAGAGCAGAGGGGCAGGAGGACCTCTCTCGACCTACTAGCTACTCCCCTTCTAATACAGCCCAGGATGCCATTGGCCTTCTTGGCCACGAGGGCACATTGCTGGCTCATGGTCATCCTGCTGCCCATCAGAACCCTCAGGTCCCTCTCTCCTACGCTGCTCTCCAGCAGTTCAGTCCCCAGCCTGTACTGGTGCATGGAGTTGTTCTCTCCCAAGTGCAAAACTCTACACTTGTCCTTAATATCCAAAAGAGTAATAGTTTGATCCAGCTGCTATGCAGTTGTTTTGCCAAGTACAAACCTGAAGTTCATTTTTTATTTTTTTTGGCTGTGGTTCTTGTCTAGTGTGTGCAAATAGCCAGGTTCCCTGAGACTTTGAACTTCTGTATTGTTCTGTGCCACAGTGAAAGTATTTGCACACAATATACTTTGCAGAGTAGTTAGTGAACCCTTTTTGAACATGAGTAACTGGCTTTTTCTTTTGTCCCTCTGCAGAACCTGCTTTGTGGTTGTATGTTCTACCAGGAGAGTATATATGCAGGGTCATGGGATTTGCCCCTAACTGTTCCATGAAGTTACCCTGGAAAAAGGACTTGGAGTTGTTTCCACCTTGCTGCCAGTATTGCATTTGTGGTTTTTTTTTCATACTGAAACATAATTCAACTCCTAGTGATATCACAATTCTCTGCAGATCAAGTGAAAGCACTGCCCTTTTTCTTCTGTCTGAATAGCTGGAGCTTCTCTGAGAGCTTCCCTAGGGCTTTTTTTTTTTTTTCCTCCAGCTGTGGTGTGATTAGACTTTAGGTGGTATCACACGTATTACCAGGTTGTAAAAAGGATCCTCCACATACTTTTGGAAGTCATTGCTGCAGAGTTCAGACAATGTCCCTCCCTCATGTGGGTAACTTACCAACTCCTGAGCTAAACTGAGTTGCTACCTAATGTTTGCTTTCTGTGTTTATTTTTCTCCCTCAGTGGGAGATCAGTGTGATGTGGACCCTGTGCATTGACTGTTTTAAGACAGCTTGACGTAGGGAGGTGAACTTAAGTTGAATAGTGAATGTGCAGGGTCCCTGTGTAGGCTCCCGAGAGTGTCTAGATTTCCTGGACAATCTATTACAGCTGTTTTTATGGCCATGCATAAGATGAATGACTGCGCTTTTGCCAGCAGACCTTAATTGTGGGTGAAAACTGCACTTAGTGTCATTGATGGGCGCAGTAGAATAGAAAGGGCTCTCTTGTCTCCCTGTATGGACTGGCTTTACAGTGCTAGGGGAAGTAGAGATTCAGGGCAGAAGAGAAGGCAGATTATTTCTCTCTGTAGCTGTAGATGTGACAGAACAAACATCTGCATATGTGTTAAATAAGCCAAGTACTTGAGGTAGCTGTAGTCAAGAGTTCCTCCTATACTCATGGCTAGGTGTGTAGACCAGGTGTTAGGCATTGCTCTTTTGAATATCACTGTGTGCTGTAATGGAATGACAGCCCTAACCGATTGGCATCCCTTGTCTGTTCTTCTCAGAGACTTTTTAAAAAGCCTTTGGTAGGGAGAGAATTGTAGTGACTGGTGTGAGTCAGTCCCCCAGCCAGCTGGCAGCGAGTCATGTTTTAGAGGCTAGGCCTTTGTAAGCTGAGGAGAACAAAATGATCCATCTGTTCACCCTCCTGTGGGTGTGTTTGCATTCATAAGAAGGAAAACTGAAAAAATGTGCTTATCCTAGGCTCTAGGCACCTTTTGGCAGTTACTCTAATAACATAGTTCAGAGTGATAATCAGAGCCAACAGTTTTTAACACAAAATTTTCTAACTCAAGAGCAGATGTTAAAACAAATAAAATACCATCGTCTTCACTTGGGGGTGTTGTGGAAGAACATACCTCATTAAACATTTCACTTTTCCTAATTTCAGTTAATAAAAGGATATGTTTTTTAACAAATTCCAAATTTATGGAAGTTGGAAGAGTTAAATGATAGGTGTTTCATCTAATGTCCTGGAGGAAGCACCATTCTTATGTACAAGGGAGTGATGGCTGTCTTCTAGATGGGCAGGCTTTGATGACAAGGTGCATCTACATTTTTCAGGAAATGTTTAGAGTCTACCAAGGAACATTGGCTGCCATGGAGCTTGGTCCATGAAACCAGTTGAAATCAGTTCAGCTGCTCCAAGTAACTAACTTCACCTTCTACCTACTTCTCAGTCAATATTGTCTTGTAAGTCTTAGAGATCACAGAAGGGTAAGAGAGTATGGGGGTATTAATTGTCTGTTTATAGTATCGTCCTGATACTTACTTGCCTCCTCCAGGATCTTCAGTGGTATTTTTGGAAGAAAATTTGTCAGACGATGTTGTGTGTTTAAAGAGCATCCATGAAAATATTCTGCTGTGGTCACTTTGTTACAAGCAGGTTCTGGAGGGGGCCGGGAAAGCTGTATCTGATTAGTGCAGCAAGTGCTGCATGCCTGTGTCTGGACAGATCCACAAGCCTGTTTATTCTTGTTGTCTGTCTATCAGTCTTTTTATTTTATTTTTTATAGTGTAAGATAACAAAAATAGATTATACTGATGCTCCAGTGGAGTCTTTTAAAAAATATGTTTGTCCCCCTTTGCACAGAAAAGGAATGATTGCGTAGGCTCCGTGAGAAAACTTGGAGGAGCTTGTGTGTGCTCCGCTTGATTTGCTGATAAATGGACAGTCTCACAAACTCCAGCGTAGTCACTTAAGTTCGTTTGGGAAGCAGAGATGCTAAGAAGAAATTGAGCATGTTAACTGTTCTGCTGACACTAGCTTTCGTTCAGAAATAGTGTTTTACAGAAGAGGAGGTGAAAATGCTTTCTCATACTAATAACTGGTATGGTCCCTCTAAGTGTATAATCTGTGTGATCCTAAATAGAAAATCAAGCTCCTGAAAAATTATCTGGCATTTACTTTGCAGGATATGCCCACTGGAAGGGTCAGGTGTTAAATTCAGATGAACTTCACGAACTGTATGAAGGACTTAAGCTGAACAAGGTGAACCGGTATGATTATGTACTCACAGGTAAGAAGAATTTGTTCCTTGGTAGTCCCATGATGTAAGGAAAAGTAAAGAAATACAAACCATATCCCTTCATTTTCTAACACAAGCCATTACATTTTTCTCTCATTTGATTCTTCCTGCAGTTTGATCTGTATATTACAGTCTCAACTGCTTGTTTTGTTTAGTTTGAAACAATGAGCGTTCTCCAGCTTGAAGGTTTTAATTGAGTGGATAAATTGATCCCCTTATGTAGTTTACAGACTTGTACAGGCCAGTCATGTACAGGCTTCATTAATGTTGTGGGAGTGCCTCTACTGCAAAAAGGATCAGGAAAAGTATTATTTTTAAATTTATTATGAACACATAGATTTAACCCTTTCTCCTAAATTTGCTATACTGTCACTCCGTGGTACTACAGCATGATTTTATATACAGTTGTCTGTCCTTCTTTTTTCTTCTTGATCTTTAAGGATTAGTGCCTTGGATACAGAGAAAAGTAGAAGCAGGTTTAGATTTTGGGTTTGTCCCTGTCATATCTCTTTGATTTTTTGCTGTCATTACTATGTAACTCCTCTGAATGGATACAGTTCTGCAGGACATAATGGCTGTGCAGTATTTTCCTTTGCTTGCTACTCAGTGCAAAGTATCTATAAATATAGGCAAAAGGAGAGCTTGTATGTGCAGTTTATATTAAAAACTGCTTCTCCTCGAATTCCTGTTTCTCAAATGTAGATTACTGATTGGGTTTCACCTCAGTAGGAGAGATGCATCTGGTTTAGATTACAGTATCAATTTCTTAATAGTGGTGAACAGTCACTTGTTAAAGGTAAACAGGAATATATTGCCAGATTTGCGTGATTTCATGGCTTCCACATGTTGTAAAGTGCTTTATATGCCGAGAATACTGGAGACCTTAAGAGTATGGGTTATAACCCCAAAGCAGTCATTCTGGCTTGAAGAGTATGGCATGTCTGAAGACTTATTGTCAGGTTTTTCAGGGAGTATCTCCAAAATAAAGGAGACTAAATAGAAAATAGACTGAACTAAGGTTAAGAAATTTAATTGCGGCATAAATGGGTTCTTTGTGATTGCAAAATAAACAAACCCCCTTTCTTTTCATGAGGACACAGAGGACATTTCCAGGAAAAGCACACTGTATTGTAGAAGTTTTCAGGAGATGTTAGGATGCAAAAGTTTATAAATAATCTTTGAGTATTCTTTTAGCTTAAATATTCCTTTTTTATTTTATTTTCTACTCTTGGAAAAGACCCAAAGTCCTTTCCTATCACTGTCTTATAGTGGCAAAGTGGATGCAATAGATGAAAAATGGTAGAAGGAAAACCAGAAATCTTCAGTAAAAAGAATATTTTGAGGAAAAAAAATAAGGAATATTTATTAATAGGCCTCTTAAAATAGGATTTGTGGATAGGTAGGTCAGTGTGCTGTTCATGTTTGTTTAAAAATCTCATTTGTTGTAGCTATTTTTCAATATGGACAAAAAGAAGGCATGAGAAGAAAATGACACTAATTTCTTGTGATCTAATAGCACTCTCAGTGTTACAGTGTTCAGTTGTGCTGTGGCTGAACTTAAAATTCAGATTTTTCCATTTGAAGCCAAAAGACAAATTTTTCAGAGAGAAACAACCATTCACTGTAGTGCACAACTGTATTTTGTATGTCCAACAGTCTGATTATTCAAGCACTGAAAACAAATGAATTTGTCAGCAGGTGGGGTTTGACTGTAGTTGTATATCTGATGACTGTAGATATCTTGGTTGAGATGGAAATTATTATCTTTAGGCTGATTATACAAAATAACTCTTTGTTAACTTTTGTGACAGTTAGTTACTTCACATACTGGTTTCATTTACAGTAAAACACTCAAGGGAGAAGAGAAACTCCAGTACAGTGTAATTTGTTTCAAAAACTTCTGTCAGTAATGTTACTTATGCTCTATTTTTTTTTTTCCCAGCCAGTCTATCATTGTAAACAAAAACCTTTGCTTGGCTTTTTCTGGCTGATTGTCAGCATTTCATAGACATAAGACAAAGCATTTTGGCCAGAAATCTCGGAAGTTTTTTCCATTTCTCTGCAACATCTAAGAATTGGTCAATTTCAAGAGCAAAGAATAAAAAAAAATTTTAAAATCTCCAAAGTGTAGCTTTAAATACTTTGGTAGAGCGGGTATTTTCAAGCTAAAAGTTTGAAGAAGCTGCCTTTCTAAACATAATATTATTAAATGAACTAAAATCAATGGAAATCAAATTATCGGTTAATAAATGTTGTAAATAAAGTTAATACCTAAAATAAATATTTAAATAAACATCTGTAAAATAAAGGAATTAATTATTAAATATAAATATTTTGGTGCTAACACTGTGATTAGGGCCTTGAGATAGAATAAAACGTATTTCCAGCTTAATTTGCTGCTAAGCCTAAAATGAGGAATTTCATTAGTATGTTGGCCGTTGCTCTGAAATACTCAGGATTATTTCTCCAATGCATTAATGTTTGTGTTGGTGCAGTCCATACATTAGTAATAAAAAAAACACTGCTTCAAAACAGAGCATGAGAAAAGTATATGGAATTTTAAGTATTTCTTATTTACTGCATGATAAATAGTACTGATTTGGAAAGCTGTTTTGAAGTAAAGGAACCTTTTTGCTTTCAGCCTGACCTTCTTGCAAGTATGTTCAAGCATTTTGACGTTGTACGAACCCTTCATATGTAACATACTTAGTAAATGAATTTTTAAGGTTATATTAGTAGCTGTGTAAGCACACTCTCAATTCATCTTCCACCTAGTATTCCTGAACGAAATACTAAAATGCATTTGTTATAAAAATACTTTGTTCCAAAGAATGAGAATTATGCAACATTCCTATCCAAAATTTAAAAAAAAAATAATTCAGCATCCATGAGAACAGACTTCAAAAGTGTCTTTTTCTTCCCATAGGGTATACAAGAGACACGTCGTTTCTTGCAATGGTGGTGGATATTGTCCAGGAGTTGAAGCAACAGAATTCTAACCTAGTATATGGTAAGGATGTGTATTATAATCCTTTCTGCTTCATCACTGTATATGCCCATTATTTTCATATTTTAAGATGAAAACACCTGATACTACCAACATTTCACAACCATCTTGTGCTCTGATTTGGCTAAGGCTCCAGTGAAGTTTTTTTTCAGCATTGCTTAAGTTTTGAGGGTGTTGCTTTTTTATCTTTATGATTTTATGCCTTTCAGTGCATTTCTTCCATTTTGCTGTCCGAAGAAGAATGTGCCTTGAGGGCTCATAGTCTGTATCAAAGAAAGGCTTGGGAACTCCCAGCCAGCTCTTGCTGTTCGTAGCTCAGAGGCCTAGGCCATAAGTGCTGATAGCTCCTTGATTTCTAAGTCAGTCAAAAGCAGAGTGGACTCTCCTGTGTTTCTTGCTGTGGTTTCTTGTTACATCCCAGGAGAAGTGTCTTACTATGCCTTATAAGCTTCATAATTTAGCTTAAACTCAGGGTACTTTTACCTCTGCTGCCCTCTGCTAAGATGACGTAGGAGCACTCAAAGAGCAACAGACTTTAGCAGCTGCTGTCATTAACGCGTCACGTCAGGCTTAAACCCATGAAAAAAGATTTTTCCTGTTTCCTTCCTGACTCGTGTTTCGGGGCTTGTGAACAGAACCAGCGTAGGCCTGAATTGAGCAAAACATTTAGTGACAGAGCAAAGTCAGTGGGGACTTAGTGGAATAAAAAGCTATGAATGATGGTTTGAGCCTCTCACCTTCAGGTTCAGTAAACTGTGTGGTCAGGAAATGTCTAGAATGGTTCACAAGATCTGCGTGATGTAATACTGTGGAGCCCAATGTCGGACTTAAAATTAACAAAGAACAGTTCTCATTTAGAAAAAATGTAGCAAAGATAACTTGATGAGCTCAGGTTTTATTGCTTTTTAGGCTTCATTAACACCGTTGTATTGACAGGTTCTCCAGACCCTTGTACTAGTAAGTGAAAGCTAAAATCTCTGTCAGAGTATGAGCAAAAAGAAACATCTAGCTGTGTAAAACAGGAAGGAAGTGATGGTGAGAACACAGCTACGCTAAGATCTTTTATATTTAATAGGTTATAATGTGAAGAAAATACTTTTGAAATGTAAAACAAGTTACCCTCTTTACTCATATAAACTTCCTAAAATACTAATTAGACATTGATTTGATACCTTTGAATTTATTTTTCTTTTTTTATCTTGTCTTGTTAAAAGTTCTTTTATTACAATGAACAATGTTCCTTTTTCAAGTACAAGGCTGGGTTCTTTCCATCCTCCCTTTGAGGGCACTTGGAATATGTTGTTAATACTGCTGATGATTCAGAACCTGTCCCGATTGTGTGGTAATATTATTAAACCGAGTGTGAGTTTATGTACTTTGGCATGGATTTTCTTCTTGTTTCATTATAATACGCATAGTTTTTGTATGTGTACAGACAGCATTTTAGTGTGTATGTTTGGCATATGTCTTTTTATGTTAAAGTAAAAATAGAACTCTTTTCACAACTGTTAGCTTCTCCCATGTTTCTTCCCCAGTATGCTACTCTTCCAGAGTTTTGAGTTGAGGGGTGAAAGGGAGGGCTCTCTGTGTTTTCCGTAACAAAAGCCTCTTTGCTCACAGCAGTCACAACCTCTTTTCTTTAGCACCTTGAAACATAACCTGGAAGCAGGTAGGAGAGGGCAACTACAACCCTCTAACAATTATTTAAGATACATGACCTACTCTTTCAGAATCGGCAGCCACCAATTACAAATTTCAGGTCAAGTGTTCTCCAAGAGCTGTGAGAATACGTAGACTGTCAGGTGCTCAGTGCTGTTACATAGCCACTCGTGGTGGTGCAGACCCCCTGCGCCACATTATGATGTCAGGACCAGTCAGCATGGTATTCTGATTTTGGCGACAAGTACGGTGAGTTGGGACATCTGGTATTTTCTTGTCCTGGTTACAGTACAGTGAGTTGGGGCAATTGGGCACTCCTTAACTGTATCTGAAACTCCTGTTGTCTGGAAACTGTACCTGAAACTCCTGCTACCTGGATCGTGGCCTGCCCTGGAAGGTGCCAGAATCACCTGACGAGAATTGTGGCCAGAATGGAAATATACTGACCAAAGTCAATCATCATCTTGTGATCCTATAAGTAGTATCCTAAGTGAGACCCTTTGAGCTGTTGGAGATTGCAGCAGGCTGTGACCCGGTACCTCCCTCTGAGTTGGGATGTCTCTCAGGGTAGATTTTGCAAGGATTTCAGACAGTAGAGCTCACAAGGATTCCCAGAAGTAGGTTTTGTGAGAGTTTCAAAGAGTAGATTTCATGAGAACTTCAAAGTATAGATTTCACAAGAATCTCAAAGAGTAGATTTCCAAGATTGTCCTCTGATAGATGCCAGCAAAGAAAAAAGGGTCAAAAATTGTTTGCTGACAAATGCTGACAGAGGAGAATAGTAGTAATTCACTACAAGTAGATTTTGCAAGGTTTCAAAGATCATTTGTTACCAATAATTTACTACAACTAGCAAGGAGAGAAGAATATTGATCCTAGGTTAACCTCTATATATGATTTGATTTAGGCTCTATCTATGTGTGTGTAATTCGATGTAGGAAACTTTGTAGTGTTGATTATAGCAAATTTTATTAAGTCATTCAGATAATTGGCCGATGATTAACTATTGTTCAAAATCACATAACCTAATCCCATTGTCTAACATAATAGTGTTAGTAAATCTCATATTGCTGCTATCTCAAAGTTATGTAGGGTCCATAATCACGCATTTCCCGACCGATATAGTAGCTCAGCAGGACATTTTCTTTACCCTTTGTATTCCTTTCAACAGTTGACCAAGTCTGGGACTGAGGTTGGATCTAGTCACAGCTAAGCCCTGTCAGGAGATTTTAAAGCAAGGGAGTCCATTCTGAAACTCATGACTAAACAGGAGGGTCTCCCTTACCTTTTTGCGACTCCAGTCTCAGTTTAGATCATTTTAAAACTATATTAACTGGATTTGTATGTTTCTTCCATGTAGTGAGTGAACCTTGCCATCAAACTTTTAAGTCACACTTTTACAAATTCATATTAAAATCACTTTTACTAATACCTTTGACAGTGATTCTTTAAATGGTCTAAGTCTTTTCCTCCAGAACAAATCAGCATAGTCAGCAGGGTCCTAAATTAGGATTCCAAGACAAGTGATTTAAGTCATTTAAAACACTCATCTACAACACCATTACTGTTACCTGAAACCCTTCTCTCCCACCAGGGTCTCTATAACTGTAACTCATTTCTAAAGCTAGATTTATTCTATTACAGTATGCGATCCAGTGATGGGTGACAAATGGAATGGAGAAGGCTCTATGGTTAGTACTTACCTTTTTGGATTCTCTGCATAGTGAATATTTGCTATATAAAGATTGTATAAAGATTTGTTAAATTTTAAACATCAAAACCAAGCTACTTTACCTAGGTGTGGCTTTGAATCTCAGCATCAAATAAGTTTGTACTTTAATTTCCTCTGTTTGAATGAGTTTAGTATCTGGGAGGCATGACGGCAGCGTAACTCTGGGATTATTTCTAACTCTCTGATGAGACAACAGGAGGAACATAGACCCTATCCACAGGAAAATATCCCCATTTCCCCTCCTTGTCTTACTGGACTTGGCTCATCTTCTGTCAAGTACTCTGTTTTGGCTGGTAGCCTGGCTGACATTATTAGTGATCGTGTGAGCTGACGTACCACTGGAAACTAAAGGAAGATGACTTAACATCGTGTGGGATCCAACAGCTGTTAGGCATTGGGCTGTGATACCAGACTGCATACAAAGAAGCATTCATTTTCAATCAAAACTAGCAAATAATTTCAGTAAAATTGCTGTGATGGAAGACATCAGAAATAGTATTTCATGTTTTCTTCTGCCTTAGCTAGTTATGCACTATGAATTCCTTTTCATCCTTGAACTTTTTACAGTTCACCTGGTCATAAAACATCATATGAAGCAGCAGTTAGTAATAAATTTTCCATTGCTTTTGTGTTCTGTTCTTTCATTTTACATCTGGTTTACTATTTATTGTCCTTGGGTTTTTCTAACAAGGCAGAGATCTAGCAGCTGTAGGATCATCTTGCAAAGCTTTAGCTCTTGGGAGAAGACATTATCATGGGGCCTACCTGTGTCTTTCGGATGTAAGAAAAGGTAGATGGAGGAAGAGGAGAATATTTAACATTCAACCCACCAACTCATTCCTGACATAAAAAGTAATAAAATAATTTAAAATACCTTGGTTTAGATGCGACCTAGTCTTGCATTTCTGTCTAAAGGCAGAGTCCCTGTGACATCATCTCTTCACCCTGGCAGCGTGAGTGAGCTCAGTATCAGTATGATGGGCGTTCTGGTGTGCTGCCTACTAGTTGACACCACAGCGGGGTTGTACCTGTTGCTAATACAATCGGAATGGGTGAAAGTAACACAGGGGCACATGTGTGCACACACCCTGCCCTGTGTAGCTTAGGAGGTTAACAGAGAACAGAAAACACGGACCAAAGGGGTTATTAATCCTGATGTAGCTAATGGGGTTCTGCCAAAGAATATCTGCTTATCTTATTAAATGTTTTGTTAAATTGAGCCACAGCAGGACTCAGGAAGGCGAGGTGACCGCTGTACCCATTTAACCCAAACTCGTAGCTGAGGTCCAGTGTGTGCCAGTTCAGCTGATGCTTTTCAGCTTTGAGTCTGAAGAGCATACAGGCTGGAGGGCTTCTATTATATCTTAGTGTATGTCACCTGCTAAGACAACCAATTTCCCTTTGCTGATGGGCTGTACTTAGCTAATGAGGATGGGATAGAGATGGAATGGGCGGGCAGAAAGGGAAGTGTTGGCTCTCATGACTTGAACAGCTCATTCCACAGGCAGAGAAATATGCAGGCATTTTGATGGACACAAAGAAAACACAAGAAAAATATTTTTAATGTCTGTATTGGAACTGCTTCATGGATTAAGTTGTACTGAACAAATTACAAATATGATTCCTGTTCACACGTAGGGATGTACAACACACCTTAAAATACTGCCACGGAAAGGAGGATGCAGAATAGCACATAGCAGGGATCTTACTTGCTCCTAAGCCCCACAATGCAACTAGTCCATGTGGACACATGCTGCTGAAGCAAAGGGCCTCTGTACTGCCAATACAACAGCAAAGTAGTTTCTTTTGGTGGTAAGGGTGTGAGAAAGGGTGCCCCACGTTGAGACGCTGGATTCCCTTATGCTGCTGTGTCACCTTGCTGAAAGGGAGCTCGAAACTTCTTTGTTAAGGCACCATCAGTTCCTTTTAATGCTGCCAGTTCAGGCCTGCCTGCTTAGTGGTGCTTCCCATCACCTCCAGTGAAGGAGGGGCAGTTGGGTGTACTGTCACCAGCCAGAGGATGCACTGACTACCACTTCAGGTACTGCTGCATAACAGTACACTGAGAGGTTACTCAGTGACAGTTAGTGGAGGGAAGGAGAGTTGCAGGCCCATATCTCAGATGCTGCTGACATTTGATACTGCTTCTTCTCCCTAGTACGTGCCCAAGGATCTCCTCCCAGTGTACAGAGATAAAGTTGTACCCGTTGCTGATATAATTACTCCTAACCAGTTTGAAGCTGAGTAAGTACTTATTTCCTTTTATAGCCAAATAAACTCAGGGTTAAAAGCAGGGGAGAATGATACCCGTTCTTTTATTTGTCCCAGCAGAGTGCCGTATGTATGTGTTGTGTTTTGGTTTTTAACTGTTACTTTCAAGTGATGCTTTTCAGCAAACCTCCAGCTGTTCCATATTGAAACAAATAAAAAATCTGGGAGTTATGTGAGGAAAAGATTTCTCTTGTTTTCTCTGGTCTCTCATTCTCATAATTACTTCTTGTTATCTCCGGAGGCCTGTATCTAGGGCACGTTGAAAAAAATACCTCTCCTCTCTGTCATTACCCATTCTCCAGAAGAATTTTATTATATGTCAAAATATCAGAACTGAAATAGTTTCACACAAACCCCCCAAATCAATTTCAGAAATACTACCATGACAGCATCTCATAGAAGTTAAGAATTTAAATGCGTACTGCCTGTCCTCTTTACGTAGCTGTGATTCCTTGGTCAGGAGATGTGCTACGTCACGGTCTGTCCCCCAAAGGAGAGAGAGCTGCTACATGGGGGATGGAGAGAAGACACTTGTGAGGGAATTTTACAGTACAGGGATGTCTACAGAAGGCAGGTTAGGACTGATGTGAGTCTTCCTCAGAAGCCTTGTGTATCTGTGCATGTAACTTTTAAAGACAGTGGTCTGGTAGAGCAGACTGTGTAGCTGCAAACTGCTTAGGCCAGCATGGTGCAGTCCAAGCCCTCTTTCTTTCAAAGAGTAAAGAAGGTGGTCATTGCCTGGATAACTTGTGCTATTTTAAGATTTCTGTTTCATTCTCAGGTTACTCACGGGCAGGAAGATTCACACAGAAAAAGAAGCTCTAGAGGTAAGTAGGCAAGGAGTAGAATGTGTAAGTTCTCTATCTGTATTCCTGCCTGCAGTGCTGCAGTTTGCCATTTCTCTTTAACCTTGAAGTCACTCTGGCTTCTATCCTTTCTCTCCATTTATGATTAAAGCTTGTGCACTCCAGGCGCAGAACACTTTCTGTTCTGGTGTCAGACTTCTGAAGAAACTTCCTTAAAGAACTCCAGAGAAAGGCATTACAGTGGTAATGAGTAGGTCTCTGTGAGCTTGTTTTCCTGCAGTGTAAGAAGGGCAGCAGCGGTTTGCGCTGTGGAAATAAAATCGGTTGGGGCGAAAATCCTGGGAGACTCTGGGCGCTGGAAACCTGCATGAGTCGCTCCCTCTGCTGTCTACATGCAAGTGGTGCAACAGCAGTGCTCGGAGTTAGCACAGCCGGTTCTCATTCTCCCACACAGACTGCTGCGCGGAATAGAATTTACTAACATTACAGGGGTTGATTTGAATACACTGAATCCTCTTCCTCAGAGTGTTTGCTGGTGTTCTGTTTCTCTTCCTTAAATTGACTCAAAGGGAAGGAGACCTGGGTTGCTTTTTCCACCAGACTGGGAGTGATGGCCTTCGGGTACTTCCTGGAGAAGGACAAATCCACACCATTGATAGCTGCTGTCATCGCCAAACAGAGATGATAGATGGTCTGCAGATATACTGCATTCATGTATAAGGATTTAGCCTTTTACACAACTGAAAAAAATAAGAAGGTGCAGATCTTGGTGATGAAGGACAAAACAGGAATATGGTTTTACTGATGTCTTGAGAAGGGCTGAGCTCTTTGTTTTGTTGACTAGTCAAGTGTTTTCATAATGAACTGATTTTATTTCTTCCGGTTTGGTTTTGAACTTTAAAGGAACACAAAATCTTTAAACAAACAGCAGCTGCAGTGGCACCCTGGAGAGCAGCTGGGATCTGTCAACCCAAATGTTTGTTGGTTTTTCCAGCCAGCAACGTCATGCAACGTGGGTTGATCACCATCGCTTCATGGCCGGAAGCAGCTCCAAAGATCTTGGCTCTTTTAATCCTCGTTCCCTGCTGTGCTGGGCGAGGGTGATGGTCTGTTCTTCATGCCACTATAGCTGCTAACTGCAATGAAGTTCTTTTATTTTTCTCCTCACCAGTGGAACCACAATCTTGAGAACAACACTATTAGCTGAGCAACCGTTATTTTTAGGTTTGCATATTACAGGTGCAAACATGAATTGCATGTGCCGGACAATTATACAACTTAGTTTTTTGACAGTTATGTTATAACTCTTGTTTGTGATGGTTTTAAAAAAACTCCTCTAAAGATATGGAATTATACTTAGGAATGGAAATATTTTTAAAATAGTTGCTTGCAGGATATTACATTTTAATCTGTCTGTCTCCGCAGCTGCATGTCATATCCTTCTAAGTAATAATCCATACTGGAATTTGTCCCCTTTGGAGGTGGTAGGAGCTCTGGCATCGATTTCCATGGTGACATGCCTTAATTCATTTCTTTAGCCAGACTGATGACAACAGGATAGTCTTCTAACGTAAAATTAAATGTGACATAATTTTAATGTAAAAGGGATTAAGTCTTACAACTAGAAATACTGGTGATTAGGTTCTCGGTGAATTGTGACTGAGAAATGAAATGGAGTTTAATGTTGCTTCACAGGTTGATTATGTCAGCATATGCTGGTAGATTTACTGCTTCTTTAAAACCAGACCTATGTCTGTGCAAAGACGTCTGACAGTTGAAGAAACCTGGGGGCTTAGACAGGAAAAAAAGCAATAGAGAATTAAAAAATAGCAGAAATAAATCCTTATCATTCAGCTGTTCATGAGTCATTGCTAGCCTGAGAGGATTTTTAGCTAAACTCTTTCAGGAGAATTAATATTTTATCTGTGTTTTATGCTGAACTCATTATTGAAGTCATTCTTTCTTCTGTTAAATCAAAATCACTTTTGTGGCAACCACTTGTACGTCAGAAGTAGATTATTAATGAGTTTAAGTGAGAAACACACAGAGTGGAAATAAGTGCGCAAAGGTATACATCATTCACGTGTGTAATTTGAGGTTTGAAACAGAATCAGAAAAGATTGACAGGCATACTTGTGCCACTGGTTTAGCTCTTGTAACTCTTCGTTTTTGCTAATTCTTAAAGTGGTAGCTAAAAAGACTTCATGACCTGGAGTTACTGGCTTTTGAGCAGGTGTTTCAGGATGCTGGCTCAGGTGCATGTGTCTGCATATTTGTTCTCTTGTTCTTTTGATACTGTGTTCTGGAAACATGATACAGACAAAAATTCTGATCACAGCTGAAACAGCATTCTTTTCAAGGAGCATCCAAAGATAACACAGAGATGCTTGTATATTTTAACAAGTGTATACATCTAAATGCGGATGGTTTAATTCCCCTATTTCAAATTAATTCCCCTAATTCTTCGACTAGAAACCTTTTTCTCTTTACAAAAGATGCCAACACAATGTCAAAAATCCTCAGTACTATGGATGATGCAAGGTTTAACCAACACCCATTGCAGTCAGTGATTCCTGCCTTTTTGTACATGGAAAGGTAATGGATATGCTCCATGCCATGGGACCAGAGACTGTCGTCATCACAAGCTCTGATCTGCAGGCACCTCTAGGAAACAACTACCTAATTGCTTTGGGAAGCCACAGAAAAAGTAAGCAATGAACTCCTTTCCTAAACTGTGCTTTCTTTTAACCTGTTTACCCTGTTGTGTGCTTTCAGAACTTTTGTGTAAAGTAGTTTGATCACACTCATCTGTAGTGTGTGGGAGGAGCTTAGATCCCTAAGTGAACTTCTCCTCCTACAGTGATACCAGAGAGTGGTAGGAGTGGGGCTGCTCTCTGAGAGAAGACAAGCTGGGAGCTGAGTGCAGCCATAGCCCAGGCAGAGCACTGCCCTTACCCACAGGGCCTGAGCCCACGGTATCTGAATAAGGTGAGGAGAGCAGGGGTGGTGGTGGATGAGTCCCATTGACAGTACAGTGATCATCAGACAAAGGTGAGACAACCCAGGTCCAAGATAATTTGGAAAATCCAGTCAGAACACTAGTACAAAGTTATGCCAACAGCATAGCTCAGGTTAGGGTGCTTGTGCCGGGGCCTGAACTTCCATGCAGCTCCTGGGCAAGTAGATAGTGGGTGCATGGGTGGGGGATGTCCTAAGTGAGGTTGATCAGAGCTGTTAAAGCGCCTAGTAGTGGCCCTGACAGGCAGTAGTGTTATAAAACAGGAACTTTGAATGTTGTGAATGCATTTATCAGAAGTACACAGTGTGCTGTTAGCAGATTGTTCCTTCCCTGATACGTTGTAAAATGTCCTTCTGCTTCTCTTTATATTCCCTTCAAAACATCACCGAGATTCACTGTGTGTCTGGAGTGTCGCACGATATTTTTGCATGAGAAGGGCATAGTTATGTGGGATGATATACAATCTTGTTTTCCTGTTCATCTAAGGGACCTGAATGCGAGCATTGCATTCTGGAGCACTGAGAGACCAGAAAAGCCTTGATGTTTAAAACAGATTCCACTAAGAATCAGTCAGTGAGTCTTAGCACTCAGTATATGCTATGTCTGGAATAAATCTGGCCATTCCAGTGGTGATTACAATATGGCATGTGGATCAGATATTCTCTGCTGATGTCTACAGCTGCTCTTGTGCCTCTATACAACTCAAGATACTCCATTTAGCATTCAGCGGTCTCCATAAATATGTAGTTTCCTGAGCAAGCTGCTGTCTAAATGAAAATAGGTGGCTCTCAACCGTTCATGAAAATGAAGGTGCTAGCTACCTGCTCCCTCTTATGTGAAGTATGTAAGTCATAAATGCTAGCCCAGCTTGCAAAGTTTTGAAAGGTTGCACTTTTCTAAAGAGCTGGTACAAAGTTTACGATACTCGTAGCATCTTTATGTTCCAGACGACACAGGAATTCAAATCTGGGGATCACTTTTAAATTATAATAAACGCTATTGTATTGATTGCTGCCTCTGTTACTTAACTGTCTATCTGTGTTGTAGCTAAAGCAGATGGTACCAAGATGACACAAAGAATTCGAGTGGAGTCTCCTAAAGTGGATGCTGTCTTTGTTGGAACAGGAGACTTGTTTGCTGCTATGCTTTTGGCATGGACACATAAGCATCCAAACAATTTGAAGGTGTGGGAGGAGTTATTTGTCTCTCTGCAAGTTTAGACTGCATTTGATTTTTATTACTTTTAATCTATGAGATTATTTAGAGGCTCTTCTGTTTTGGCTTATTTTCCTCACCTGAGAGGGGGGAAAAAGCAGAATTTCACTTTTGCCGAAACGTTTTAGCTTGTACAACTTTGGACAGTCACATTTCATTCATATGGATTTTTTAATTTTGCAAAATAAGATGCTCTCTCTGGAGAGATTGCATGCATGTTTGTAATTATAATTTTTACCCTCACTTCATAATAAGCACTGAAAATCATTTTTTTTTCAGATATGTTTTTCTGTTTCGTTCCCTTAAGCACTCAGAGTCCTCGATACGGGTGTGTGGTTTCTAATACCTATGTTGGGAGAAGTAAGAGAGTCTTAAGGTTTTTTTCCCCAAACTCGGTATTACATAATTGTCATCCTGTTTGCATCTTGTCAGTCATATTTGCCTCTTAATAGCAGTATTTTTGAAATAATAATATTAAACTAGGCAGCTTAAATTTTACTAAAACCTGAATATATTACATTAATGCAGGTGGCATGTGAAAAGACTGTGTCAGCCATGCAACATGTTCTGCAAAGGACCATTAAGAGTGCAAAAGGTAATTCCTTCAGACCGTGTTCCCTCGTTCTGTCTGGATTTGAAGAAACAGTCAGAGAGCTTTCTGGGTTTCCTAACTAAGGGCAGCCCTCATTCCAGAAGCAGCCAGAGCATTTACAGAATGAGAACTTGGTAGTCTGTCAGTGCGTGTTCTTCAGTGTCCTCCAAGCCTGTTTTTGACAACACTCGACTGAAGATGTCACTGTTCAGCTTGCAGTGGGACTCCAGTCATGCTGAGGGGTTCGACTGCTTTGCAAAACAGTGGCAGAAGAACTTGAGGAAACGCTGAGCCCGATGTGCAAGAGAGCTGGTTTTTTAAGCACAGCCTGCTCGCTTTTCCTTTAAGTTCATGTGTTCAGCATTGAGAAGGGTTTATCAACTAATAATGTCTGCTGTATTGGCTGTGTGTTTTATAGCTTCTCTCCCCGTGGAGTTCCCATGTCTTTTGGTTCCTGGGGCGATCCTGGTCTGTGGGTTCTCAGAGCATGTCTGTCACTTTCTAATTAACAGCAGAGCCGTGAGGTGGAGAGAGGTGCAGAAGAGGGGGTGGTAAATCACAGTGCTGGGTCTGCCACCTAGGAAGCCTTTAGTAGGAGCTAGTAAGGGAGATGGGAGGAGGGTGGAAAAAAAAGTGGGGAAACAGAACAGTGTAATTTGTTTCTTTTTATACTGCTGTTTTTAATGACATTCTAATGTCATCTTTTTAGTGCAAGCTGGAGAAGGAAACAAACCAAATTCAGCCCAGCTGGAACTGAGAATGGTCCAGAGCAAAAAGGACATAGAAAACCCAGAGATCATAGTGAAAGCCACTGTGTTATAAAGGCTGTATGTCTCCAAGAACGCACAATGTATCGATGTCCTCATTTCTTTCCTGTAAATTGTAATATTTGCCTTAGATCTGTGACAGAAACCTGACTTTCATGAAATAGTGCCCAGCATAAGCAGATATCCACTCTCAAACATATGTGCTGGCCTTGCTCAGTTTTAAAAACAAAACAGTTAGCGTGCATTGAAGCATATTACCAAGTATCAAAATGGCTGTGAAATTCACTTTGTCTGTGTAATTACCCAGGGCGAGAGAGTACAATATTCCTGCCTTGCCAGAGATTTTACATGCGAGTTCGCAAACGGAACGCTTGACTGACTGGAAAATACATTTCAAGATGGCATCTAGTGCCAAGAGAGCTGGCTCCATGCTCACTTCTCCTGGAGATACCTGGTGTTCAGTTATCTCGGCTGCTATGAACCTAAGCAGAGTTAAAACTACACACAAAGTTCTGGGTGTGTGTAGGAGTACTTTGAAGATGTTTGGTATTTAAGTACTCCGAAGTGACCTTGAGGTGTCCTTCATGTTACTGATCACTGCTCCTGTGTCTTGTCTGTGAACAGTTTCAGTTTTTGCAGGTACTGGCTGTTTATTTCTAATGTCTTTGAGTGCCCACATGATTTTCTTAGAAAAGCTGCTCCAGAAACATCTTCATTAATAAGATAGTGTCTTTATTCAGTAGCACTGGTGAGAAGTTTGTAGTTCTACCTCGGAGGCTAGGTTCGATTGTTTAGTTTGTAACTAAGGACAAACATTCTGTAAGGACAAAAGGGAAAGCAGCTCTTACACTGAAAGCTGGCTACCGAAGTTAGGTCTTCGTGGGTATTTACAAACGTAGGGCACTTCCACTTAACAACATTGAGCACTATCAGCAGGCTTATCAATGAAGCAATGTGCTAAAAGTATTATTTTTAGTTTAGTAAGGTTTCATAAGTTACATATATTTACCAAAAGCAGTGAAGCACAAAGTTAGTTTGTTCATAATGTTCATAAAGTCTCTAATTAGAGATGACAGAAAATCATCGTTAATGCATCTTTATTTCAAAATTCTGCTTCATAAGGCTTCAAAATAGGTTTCTTAATAATTTCAGCATCCTATACATCACAGCCACATATTATACCAGTAAATAGGCTGACAGGAACTGACCACTTGTACATCCATACGATTTCTGTGTAGGACTGAGGTTCTTGTGTCTCCCAATATATGAAGTCTAGCGGGTTATTAAATCCAAATTCAGTTGATGAGCTTTATTTGTCTCAGACAACATAGGGAGATTACAATTGCAGTTCTGCTTGCAGTGACATGAAGCAAGTTTGCCGTAGAGGAAAGGGCACAGTTTTTCTGGATAATCCTGAATATGCTCGGGAAACTCTTGCGTATCTCCCAGATACCTGTCCTACATGTTCCTTGTCACACCTGCCTAATGTCACTTGCATAGCTTGGGAATCCCTAGAAAAGGTATTTTGGAGATTGCTTTGGCCACTGAAGTCTTCTCTTATCCACTATTTTGATGGGTTTTCTGCCATTATAAAAGTTAATTGGTTTCACCTAGTAGAGGAGTAATTTATCCTTAGAGTGAATTTTTAGCTGAATAGATTTTTTTTCATAGAACAAGTTTTCATAATGAATACATTTCTGAAATCCCTCATTTTCGCTATCACTAAAGCAAATTAAGAGATGAACACGTTTTTGCAGTGAATGTAAGAGGCAGACTGCAGGCTTTCAGTCTGAGCAACTGACAATAATTTTATTTTCTCTTATGCATTTGGCATTAAAAATGAAAAAAAATATATGCCTTGAGAATTTAAAGGGAAAAGAAACTAACAGAAATTATCTACAGAATGTGACTCTACTGCCACAGTTTTTAGTAACCACTGCCATGAAGTACCTTTCTAGCAATAATAATTTTGGTGATATGAACAGTTGCTAAAATTTGCAGTCAGTAACAGAGATGAGCTACCCAACATGGAAAAAGACACAAACTGTCTTAACAGTGTGTATACCTATCTGATGGGAAGCAGTGAAGAAAGAGGAGCCAGGCTCTTCTCACTGGTGCCCACCGAAGGGATAACAGGCAGGGGGCGCAAACTGAAATAGAGGGAATTCCATGTGAACGTCAAAAGAATATAATTCACTGTGAGAGTGATCAGACAGTGGCACAGGTGGCCCAGAGGGCTTGTGGAGTCTTCTCCGTCCTTGGAGATAATCAAAACCTGACTGAACATGGCCCTGAGCAACTCGCTGTACTCGGCCTTGCTTGTGCAGGGGGATTGGACTAGATGATCTCCACAGTTTCCCTTCCAGCCTTTCTGTGAGGAACAACCAGTTGCCTTTCTTTGTGGCACTGTATTTTTTAAGTGATTTTTTTCTTTCTTTCTTCCCAAGATACAAACTTTCAGATAGGCTAGGAAATAGCTCAGTATTAATGTTTTGCCCCCTTTTTAGATAAGCTGCTTTTTGCCTGGGCAGTTGTGCCCAGAATACAGTTGCCTTTTTTGAGATAGTTGCTTTCAGCAAAGATATTTAAATACTGTAAGTGATGCATTTCAAGAGTTGAACACAAAAGGATTTTCACTATTTGTGGCACTGATTAAAGAAGTGTTGCGTGCCATATTCCAAACAAAATTGTGAGTTTATTTGTCTTTTAAAATTAGGCTGTTTTCACATGGAAGCGTGTAATCCCTACCATCCTCTTGGGAAGAAGGCATCACCGTACTGAGCTTCCCTGCCTGTACATATGATGGTTGATTTTGCACCATTATGCTTGACACCCTCACCCAGCTGTATCCAGTTTTGCAGCTCCTATGGGTCGCATTCAAAAATCTTCAGCTGGCCAAGCTTTGAGAACTCAAGAATTAGACGAATCCTAGGAGCAGTTCACATGCTGCAACTGGCATTTGGTCCCGTGGCTCCAACACTAGTTCTTAGCTGGGTCCTGAAGTGGCTCCTGGTGCACAGGCTCCTGTAGCTGAGACTGGGGGTTGCCCAGCACCCCCTGCACCAGCATTCGCTTCATTGCCACTCACCTAACATGGCCCGGTGTTGAAATCTGCATGGAGCCTATTTCGGAACCACATAGTGACCATCCCTGCATTAGTGCAGTGCAAAATTGAGGTTCTTCAGCCCTTCAGGGAATCAACAGGAGAGAGAAGCTCAAAATTGGCCCTTTACTTTTTTTTTTTTTAAGCAGCAATAAGTATGCAGTTGAAATTTGCCATCAGAGAAGCTCTACCTGTTGTAAGCATGTACTATAGAAAAGCCCTTTTTCATAAAGCTGTGAGACAGCATAATTTTTTTTGCCACTGAAAAAAAATACTCTTTCACAAGGGGATTGAGAGAAAGTCAAGGGCTCGTTTTCTCTGAAATGAAGAAGCTTCGAATTTAGGAAACTTAAATCTACCTTGCAAACAAGGTTTTATCTGTAAACCATAATCTTGCCATAAAAGAGAAAGTGACGTGTTTGTTGGAGCAGCTTATACCTGTCAGGTGTGATCTTCTCCCACTGCTTCAAAGAATGAATCGGTTCAATAAATCATACTTGTTAGAATGTGTACATATCCATGTTAAAAAAAAAAAGGAAAAAAATAATAGTAGTGTGTTCAATTTGCAAAAGTCCATCTTTTGCAGTAGCTGGACTCTGTAGCAACGGGCTGCCAGCTTCTTCTATGTAAGTCCCTGGGAGTTACTCACCTGACAGCTGTTTAAAACTTCCACTGACCTGATCTAAATTAGGTCAGGTTTATGTCTTCAGTGAAGAATTGGGCTTAGTATCTCTTGCCAGGAACAAACACCAGAAATTACCTGTAAATATATTCTGCAGCTAATGTTTTGTAGTCACAACAGACTACCAGGTATTTTTAAATGTCAAGATATACATACTTCTTACTTGAATGCATTTTTATTTGTTCACAGTTATGCAGCGCTTTTTCGTAAAGTTTGCAGAACTAAATTCAAAGACTCCACACAGTCCAGTCTTTTATTCCCTCCTCTCCTTCCTATGATACCTGTATTTATTTCTTGAGTTCCTGCTGTCTTTCTGGTGTAGCTGGAAAGCATCTTGGTATTATACTGTTTCCCCCCTAAGGAGACTTACCAGGGTTGTCTGATCCACTCACAGATCCTTAGGTAAAGAAAAATGGTTGGTCTAAACTAGTTTAGGTCCCGATTGATTACAGAACAAGCACTTTAGCCCAGAGAGCGGAGCCAGTAACTAGTGGGTCATCTTCCCGAACTGTTCTGACAGCATGCGAGGTGTCCGTAACCCGCGGGTGAGGAGCTGCTGACTTCACTTCCCCCCGCACTCCTGTGGGTGCCCATGAAGTCAGCAGCAGAGGATGCTTCCGATGCTGAAGTACACGTACATGTGCGAGCCACAGATGCTTTGTGTTTGCGTCCAGCTGCTTGTGACAGATCCCTTTTCTTTCTGGAAGGAACTTTATGGTGTATGCGGCCAGCCATTTTGATCACTGCACGTGCACTCGTTTGCCATCGTGCAGGAGAGACCAGAAGTTGTTTACAAACGATCTACTCTATTCTGAGCCCGGATTAGTCTCTACATGCTCACAGTTCCTGTGTACCTCTTCAGGAGACGTAAAGACATTGTGCTATGAATCAGTGCTGTTCACATTCGATCTAAGCATTTAAGAAATCCGCAGTATGAATTGTTAACGTTAATGTTTGTTTGCTGACTTTTATCATAAGCAGGAGAAATCTATAATCGGTATGTTATACAAAAGAATCAGAGGACCAAGGTTTCTAGCTAGTCATACTGCCTTTCTGAGTATCTTAACTGTCTTGATTGGATGGTGTTAATTTGTTGTCTGAGACTGTTACGGTGATTGTATTGATTTATTTTAAAATATGTGGCAAGGAAGATTGTAATAAAAGCATTTGAAAACATTTAATATACCATACACACACAAATTGATAGGTCCTATTTTTTAATATGTTAATAATTTCAGAATTAAACAGAACAAGAACAGTTTGATAGTCTTGCTAAATAAAGTGGATGTAATTAAAGGTTTCCTTAGTTATATCCTTGTATAGAGAAAGGGTAGTTAATGGAAGAGCGCGCATTTGCATGCTGTAATCACCTCACTGCAAGATAGTAGCTATGTGGAAGTGAGTAAGATCCTTGTTGTCTTTATTTTTTTTTGTTTTAAAAAAGTGTCACAGGAAGACAGCTGCTGGCATTCTGCACCACTGCTCTCGTGTGCCTCATGCTTGCATGTGTAGGACCTCTCTGTGTTGTGCTCTTTATTCCTGCACACAGGGTGAGAAGAGGGGCTTGGAATAAGAACATGGCTAACTTTGAGGTCTGTTTCTTGTGCAGTGTTTAACTGTGCTCCCCTTCACAGAATTTTTTATCTTACTAGATAGGCGAGAGCATACGGGGCGATGGAGTAGGAAACAGTTGTTCCTGCAGGTCAGAACAAGTGCTTCTGTCAGGGCTCTGTAGTGTCTCTGCTGTGGAAGCATTTTGCAGGAGGAGGAGAGCAGATATCTAGTTTAATGAGAGCGACGGTTATTGGAGAAGGTGCTATGTCATTATGCTTGTGCCCACTGGAGAAGTTGGGCTTATATTCATACTAAAGAAAAGCACCTGTCCTGTCTGAAAGTCCTTGCTCATTTAAAGAATACTTCTAGAAGTGGAGACATAAGTGTTGTGAAGTCCAGTCACTCCGAAACCAAAATAATTTCCTCATAAATGGACACACAACCCTTTCTTCTACATCCTATTGCAGCTTTATTGACTCATGGGTCATTCAACTCCTATTAGAATCACAGGATAAGATTATTCAGAGACCTGTTCTTCATGAAAGACGTTTGCTTGTGGTGAGAGCCTACTGCTGAACAGTTTTGTAGCTTTCTAAAACACATCCATTAAAAACACGTATCAGCCGTGGAAACTAAGCTTTGAGATATTCAATCACAGCCCCGAGAATAGCTCTTCTCTTTAAAATAAATTAGTAAAACAGTGAGTTTATACATGCACGCAGGAGCAGACGTAAGCTAAACCCACAAAGTTCAATCAGAAACTGGGGGAGTGTGCCCTAAGTGCCCAGTGAAGGACATTGAATGCAGAATGCAGAAGACCTGCTATGTGACATAAACAGGTTTTTCCAGGAGCCCCCCAAGCTAGTTCTCACATTTTCCAGAAGGCGGGAACGTGGTTTGGCTTTTGACAGCCTGGGAAAGCTCCTGCCTGCTTCGCCAGGACAGGAGTGACAGGTGACAGCCCCAGCACCACCAGCCACAAGTTTGGTGCTTTTACTTCTCCAGCAGCAACGGACTTCGAGGCGAATGGGCTGCTCCCAAGTACGCTCCTAAATAAGCACGCGTTCCTGACTTAGTGCCTCCACGGTGCAAATGATAGCGATAAATCCAGAATCTGCAGAGCAGTGAGTAAGGCAGCACATTATTCAAAGAGAGAAAACCAGCAATATGAGAAGGCTGTGCCATATGTTACCACTGAAATCACATGTACTCCTTACCTATTGCCCTTGTGGTTGCATTGCTATTTAGAAAAATCTGTGTGTAGAAGAGTGTAGTATATGTACTCTGTGCGTGCGTGTGTGCGTGTGTGTGTGTCAAAGCTTTATTTGCAATGTGGTGGGGGTGGGAAACAGAATTTGGGGGCTGGCTGTGTAGGCCTTCAGGATGTGGGCAGAAGGTCTTAAAGAATTATATTTTTATAGATTGTGCTGAAGCTTTGGGTCCCAGCCACACGTAGCCTTTTCTTCCAGGAAAGTAAAATGGTTTAGAAAGAGAGTCAGGTGGCTGTAATATAGTAGGGATAGTACAACCCCACCAGCCCTGGACAAACTGAATAACTTAATAAAAGATGCCTTTTTAAGTAATATTTTTTTAGTGCTGAATTGTTAAACAAAGAAATATTTATGAGCAAACTTTCTATGTACTTAAAGTTTGTGTGGTGCTTTGTACTTACTAGGTGGACCTGTTGTATGTTTACACATCTTAATGATTGTCCTTGAAGCGTATGTAGTAATTCAATGACTTTTATGCCAGAAAAACAATGAAGTCCTGTGTAATAGCAAATTATTTAATTTCTAATGAAATTGTAGGCTTTTGTAGTGTTTGTGTATTTTCCTGGTTGGCAGTACGAGTTGTATTCTTTCTGCAGTAAGGCTTGTATGCTTAATTGTAGAGAAAGGCAATAGGACGGTAGATACCATTGTTTAAAAAGAAAACCCTAAATATTGCTACCTTATCCTCTATAAAATCAGGTAAGTTGCAGCAGAAGCCTGAAATTCAGATTCTGCATTGAAATAAAATATCAAGTACATCTTATGGAGGTTAAAAGTAGGTGAAGCATTTGTTTATTTAGTGAAGTAAAACTTACGAGACCTCAGTAGCAACAAATAAAAGGACAAGCCAAGAGACTGGAACAAAACTGACTCATTCACATTTTATCATCTTGGTCAAGCTAACTTCATAGCTTGTGCTGAATGCATGCAACAGATAGATGAGTAGGCTAAAGGGGAAATTTTTTTTTCCCCTTCTAGTTTGTCAGCTGTAATAATGCGAAGAATTTTAGGAGGCTGATCAGAATTTAAATTCATAGATATATTAGCTTTCAGAAGAGTTACTAACAAATCCCCATTCAGTCAGAAGGCAAGCCGTTAGCATGTTTGAAAATCAGAGCATGATTTTTTCATATTGCTATATTTACTTGAGTCTTTTGGGAGACCAGCGCTAAAGCACAACCATCCATATATATATATATATATAAAAATTTTTTTGATTGTCATTTGGGGGGTCTCTAGAAAGTTCAGGAGTCTGCGACATAAATCATTTTGCAGAGTATGGCCCTCCGCCTAACGTTGGGCTCCTACCGCAACAATTGGTGGTCTGAAAAAAACTTGAGCATCGTTTATTGCGTCTGTTTTAAGAAACATGGCAGCACTGCAAAAAGTACAGGAGAACTCATCAGAAGTTTTTTCCTCTCAAGAGTTCCTGAGTTCTGGATATTTAAAAGAGAAGTACTTCTGCTTTGCTGAGTTAGCAAGAAAACCGCCATCGGGATGAGTAATGCATCGCTGTGGAAAAGAACAGCGATGTTCTGCCCTCCCTGGCTTTTCCTTCCCTGCAGATCTGTGGGTGGGGGGTACCTGTGTCAGTGGCAGAGCGACTGTTTTGCCTGCACCCTCCCTTGGGGAAAACGTGGAGGAGTTTTTCTGAGCAAGTGGGAGATCAGGCCTGTGGGAAGTTGTTGGGCTGCTCGTCTCGAAGTGCGGTGCCAAAGCTCTGGTTTAGCACGACTCGGTGTGCGCTTGAAAGCGCGTGATGAGTAGCACGCTGCTTTCCTGCCTGTGGCATAAGGCAGCAGCATATTTGTTCTCCTCCCTGTTTTAGGAACCTAGTTCGGCCGTGTAATTTGCTTAGGCTTCATCTGTAGGCTGTGGAGAACAAGAGAGTCTAAAAGTGAATTAAATAGATCATTTAGGCTAGACTCGTGTTCTTTGGAAAAACACAACAGAAAATTGTCAGCTGCTATGATAGATCTAACTTGTCCAGGTCAGCTACACCATAAAACAGTGCCCCAGCCTTCTCCCATCACCTGTACAGTGTCCATACAAGTGAAGTGAAGGAGCTAAAGCAAATGGGGAATTTATTTGGCCAAAGGCCCTAAAGTTTCCATCTCTTTTAGTTCTCTTCTCCTGGGAACAGGGAAGCGCTTGTGCTGCTGCTAGGGAGGGGTTGGGAAGATGGAGCTGGGCAAAATGGGGGAGAATGTGTTTGCTTCATTTCCTGTCAGTGAGATGCTGGTGGAGGAGAACCTGACTGCAAAGCTGCCTTGTCAGGGGTAAAGGAAGTCTTTGCCAGCGAAGTGCTGGAAAGAAGAGCTGCAGATTTAGTGATCTGAGTTTGGTGTTCTCAAACCAGCCTGTCCCCTGTATCATGAAAACATCTTAGTATGGAAAGATTTCATGTGACTGTTCTTAAAGAACTATGTGATGCTTGTGCAGATAGCAGAGTAGAAAATAGCATAGAATAAAGCAGTTCTTTAACTAGGGAACGTACTAGGTGGAGAAGGTTTCAACTCCACTCTCAGAGCACTTGGTGCTGTCAGAACTGTCCAAGTCTGGCTCTTTTCCTTCCCGTCTCATTTAAGTAAGGAAGAAATCACATAAGTAAGTAAATAAATAAGGGAAGGCACCTGGGAATTTAAGTGGTGTATCTTCTTTTGCCTAGTGATTTTTTTGAATCTTGCCACACCAAAGGTCTCTGGTTCAGGTGGGATTTTCAGAAGGTGCCCTGCCAAGTGTTGTGATGCATCCGGTCACAGCGGGCTGGGAGCGTGTCACACGTGATAGCTGGCATTGGGGTACCCTCTGCAAACGGGTGCCCCCGATCAGCATGTATATTCACATGCCTGATAGGCACTGCGTGTGGGTATGTGCCTTGCTAGGAAAGAAAACTGTAGGGCTTGTTGCTGGAGATGTGATGATGGAAGGAAACGCTGGAGGATTTAGCACCGTCCAGCAATGCCACCGTTTGCTGTTGGTGACTGTTAGTGCCGTGTATCCCTTCCAGTGTTGTTTTCATTCTGGAAGGTGGAAGGATGACAGCCCACGTACCACTTTAATATGCTTTTAGCTAGCTGAATGGGAATCACAAATCAAGATTGTTAAAAAAGGAGGGGAGGAGAGATTTGTCTCTGATTCAGAAATAATTCGCTGTTGACCAAATGAGTGTCATGTCTTCAATGAGGAGTAGTATCTGGAAGAGGCCAATATTTAGGGTTTTTACCCAAAGCACATTTAGTCCTGCTCTACTGTCTAGTGAAAATGCCCAGTGCAGATGCCACCAGAGCCTCATCTCGTGGAGTAACTCTGTAATAAAGAATGTGTTTTTCTTGTGAAAGTCTTAACCTCTTCTTACAAAAATAACACACAACTCAGTATTTTCATGGTGTATAAGTGAAATGTAATTTTTTTTCCAATAAAATACATTTCCTTTCCTAATTTGTTGTGGTTTTTTTTTTCCTCAGTGGTGTTTCTCTTTCTCCAGTTAAGTGGGATTTCACAGGAGTTACTATGGAATTTGCCTGCTGGCATTTGTCCTCTCTTGTAGATGCTTCCTGTGAGTTGCCCACAGCTGAGCCTTGCTCCCATCCTGCTGCATGTTACCTCTCTGCTTGTCTTGGACCTCCAGAAGCTACAGCATGGAGCTTTTCTCTTGGGAATCGTGTCAGGAAATCTCACTCCCCGATGAAGTGCTTTGTTGTTAGCTGCCAATTGCCCCCCAGTTCCTGCAGCTCAGGGTAATTCCAAATAATTGTTGTGAACAGTGCCTAAAACCCAGAAAGAAAGTATTTAATCCTGCTTGTGCCAGGACGTTTAAAAACCTCGCTGTGAGGAATAAGGTTAGGTATAATGTGCTGGATCCTGCCAGGGATTTGAGGTATTTAAATAGCTTCTGTTTGCAGTTACTGAGGTTTCACTGTTTGTAAATTACATGGTAAGAATGGGCAGTACGTATCAGGCCAGCATCAGAAGGGAGCTGGCTGCTGCTGGGTTAGGTCTTCTGAACGACAGGCCAAGAGGAGAGGTATGATGGCAGCTAAATGCTTTCCTGATCCTGCCTCCTGAGCTTTGATTTATCCGGTTTTATTTACATGGCTAACTCCAGGTGTAGGTGCACTCATGAATGATCAAGGTATCTCCCTGTTAATGACCTGACTACATCCATCGTCATCAGACTTTCAGTTGGAAGGGACCTATAAAGATCATCTAGTCCAACTGCCTGACCAATTCAGGGCTGACCAAAGGTTAAAGAATGTTGTTAAGGGCATTGTCCAAATGCCTCTTAAACACCGACAGGCTTGGGCCATCGACCAATTTAATCTCATTAATCATTGCTCAATGCTCCAGTCTATCTAGATCCCTCTTGTAAGACCTCTTGTCCCTCAAGAGAGTCAACAGCACCTCTCAGTTTCGTATCGTCAGCAAATTTGCTAGAGGTGCATTCAACTCCTGCAACCAGATCGTTGATAGACGTATTGAACAAGACTGGCCCTAGAACTGAACTCTGTGGACAGGTCACCAGCCAGATGTAGCCCCATTCACTACAACCCTTTTAGCTCTGTCCTTCAGCCAGTTCTTCACCCAGCACAGCATGAACCCCCTCATCCCGCAGCTGGACAACTTAACCCAGAAGGATATGTAAGGGACAGTACCAAAAGCCTTACTAAAATCCAGAAAAACTACATCCACCACATTCAATTCACCAATTGGGCAGGTGACCTTATCGTAGAAGCTTATCAGATCGGTTAAGCTCATTCTTCTCATATGTACGTATTAGAAAGTCACTTTCTGTGTGTTCATCAGGAATACCACTATCAGTCTAACCCAGCCAGAAAACATCAACCTTCTTAGCCCTAGGGGTCCTCCTGAAATGTTCCCTCTCCAAAGCAGGTGCTGCCCCTGTGGGTGCTGCTATTGCCACTGCCTAACAGCACGGTGATGGTGCCCTTCTTGACCAGCCCATGCTCCAGCCTGTGCCTGACACTGAGCAGCCACCTGTGACCACAGCCTTCGGGAGAGATACATGCTGAGCCAGCCTGTGCAGCTTCTCCAGCTGACGGCTGGAGTGAATGTGGAGGGGAGGGGAGCATGGCCCGAGTTTCCCTGGAGGCAGTTGTCTCTGGGTAAACGGAGACAGGGACCAGGGGAAGGGGCTGGAAAGATGATTTTAAAGTTTTAGGCGGATGTGCTGAAGCTGCTGTCCTCTTCATAGCCCTGTTGTCCTCAAAGATGAGGCACCGCACCAGCTGGGGCTTTCCTGTCATAAGCAGCGGCCTTTTAATATATTTGTCTGACCTGGTTTGAGCTAAACCAGAACCAGTTCTGTTCAGTCATTTTACTTTTCAGCTCAGTCTCTCCTAAGAGGCTGCACTTTCTGAAGTTAACAGCATGTTTTGCCGACAGTGCCTGCTACTAGCAGCAATAACACCTGATGTTTGCAGTTACTGCCAGGGATTGGCATGCAAAAAGGCTCTTGCTTAGACTTGCTCCTGTAATAACTAAAGTCACTGCGAAGTTTCGTGTACCATGTTGGAGGTGCCAGGAAGTAAGAGTCACAAGCAAGTACAAGTTTGCGCCTCCAGGGCAGAACAGATAGGACAGGTAACTCAAACCTGACCAACCTAAGTATTCCATTCCATGTTCATAATATTTAATACAAAGCCAGGCATCAGAGGAGTTAAGCCCTCTTCTTCAATGGCAAGCTTTCAAGGAGAACTCCATTGTTTCTTCTGTCTTCAATTCCGATCCATGAGTTTCCAAACCCAGCTCCTAAATCCAGTTCTCATCTGCCACTGAGTCTGGCTTGGGGCTCTCCTGGTACCTGCCCTACACCATCGGTGGTGATTGCCATTGCGGGGCTGGGTTCAATACTGGATTTGTATATATTGGTATGGATTTTAGTATTTGCATTATTTTCTTAACAGTACTATTATTGTTTTATTAAAGTTGTTTTAGTTTTCCAATCTGTAAGTCTCTCTGCCTCATTCCCTTTTCCTCCCACTTTGGGGAAGGAGAGGGGTTAGAGAGCACTGTCAGTGTTCAGGGGCTGGCCCAGCCCTAACCCTCATCCTTCTCGACATCGTCCTTCTTTGCAGGTAGCTTAGGAGAAGAATTGGAGCACATGCAAAGTAAGGAGAAACTTCAGAAGTGTGCTGCCTCCCCCTGGGGAAGTCTAGCAGAGCCTTCAGAAGGTCCCACTGCAGCAGTGGGAGCTGCCACATGCTCTCTCGTTGCCCAGCCCTACCTGCCCCCCATATGATCTGAGGGGTCCATGGGGGCATGGCAGCCTCTGGGGGATCTGTGTGGCTGATGTGAGACACACAGCTCTCACGTGTCCCCAAAAAAGGAGTGTCTTTTGAAGAAAGGAACATCTCGTGCAAGCACAGGAGATCACTAAGGCAATTGAGTCTTTTCCTGAGACCACCAGCAGCCTGGAGAACTGAGTCTGGTGACAAACGCTCCTCTTGCTGCCTGCTTTGTGGGTTTGACTGAGCATTGCTCCTCATCTGAGTGGTCTGAAGAGATGAGGAGTCAGTGAAGCTGGCAGGACACGGGAGCTGTGACAAGACCAAGCAGCGAGGAGGAACAGAACGAAAGGAGGAAAAGATACAGGAGGTAGGCATGACTCTGGGGAGTGCTGATTTTTGTTGAAACTCAGCTTCCGCTACAGAAAGGCCACGTTGCGCTTTTGAGCTCTGCTCATCCTATTTGTGCCCAAGGAGCGTTGCTGCGGCTGGAAGGAGCTGGAGTCCTGTCCACATTCCTGTCGCAGCCGTGGACTGCAGCTTCCCAAAGCCCTCTCTATGCCGCAGGCTGGTTAGTCCTGTCTTAGAAACATGGTGGATTTTTTTTTTCTTCTGGTAAGTAAAGTTAGTTTCAAACACAATAGAAGATTATCGCAGGCCACATAACCAAGAGGAATTTCAAGGAAATAATAAAAGCTGCCATTGCCCCTCCCCCCAATCCCCTTCTCTTCCAAAGAGTAGCTTGAATAATAAGCAAAGATGTGTAAAAAATGAACAGAAGGCTAATACATAGCATTGGCAGCCTTTTGAATTGAGCTGAATTATGAGTCAGGTCCGGTGAAATGACTTCAGGAGGGCTGGAAAGCCAGGGCATTATTCATCATGCTCGTTAGCTGCGCCTGCTAAGACAAAGGCAATTAAATCTGCTTTCAGCAATGCCTCAACTGCAGGGAAGCTAAGGAGGTATTTAACATTCCCTTTCACTGGTACCCAGCATCCAGTGTTTTGTGGCTGGGTCCCAGGTGCTGAGGATGATGGCACAGCACTAACTCACTCAAGTATCTTCAACCTGGGTTCCTACAGCTGGCATTTTTAAGCTGTGCTGTTGAGCCAGCAAGCTTGCCTGAGTGCAAAAAACCCCACCTTACAAATGCTAGTAAAGGTTAACGCTTGTGCTTAATATTTAAATGAAGCTTTGCTAAATTAGTACTACAAAAGAACGCTTGCACTTGTCAGTAAGAGCAAGCATGCCAAAGTAATCTAAGGCTCACTTTTAGAGGTTACTGGTGTTACTCTCTGAAACTGAATAATTCTTGAGACTTTGGCTTTTTTACCCCACTGGCACAATTCAAGCTCATGTAGCTTCTGAGCAAGCAGTCGGTTCCGCAGCACTGGTGGCAACAGGCTCTATATTCCTTGGAGGGATGAGGGTGGCATGGGCAGGGAGGGACGAGGTATTCAGGTGCGTGATGAATTTTCCAATTGTGAGCTAATTAATATGGTTCAAAGCAGCTGAGGATGCAGCTACATGGCAGCTAAGGTGGACCTAGCAGAGGGGTCTTGTGCCCTGACCAAACCCTGCCCCTCAGCCCCAGAGGCCTGCCAGCCCTTCCAGCTGGCAAGGAAGCCCATGGTGAGCTGATCAAGGAGTTGATCCTACTGGAAATCACAAATACCAAAACATGGGTTTCAAAACATGCTCTTCAGCTGGATCAGCTCCCTGAGCCACCACGCTGCCAGGAGTGGCACAGGCATGAAAGGGCAGAGGCAAGGCGATCGAAGGAGACCGAGGAGGGGCTGACAGAATCCTGGTGGTGGTGGGGACCACCAAAAGACCTGGCTTCAGCCAGAGCGGTGTTGCTGAGCTGTGCAACCTGCTACCTGACCTTATGCTAGAGCCCTTTCCTGGCTTTCACTAACCAAAGATGCTTCCCCACCTCCTTGCTCCCTTTATCACTGACGCTGAAATCAGCCCACACAGATGATGTGCTTTGGAGTTGGAAAAATTATCAGAAACCCTCTTCTCACCAGGAGGAGAGAGATGTTTGCTTACTGCAGCCGGAATAGCCAGCATGGCTACGAAGGTCTTTAAACAAATCCATGACAGAAATTTAAGAAATTGCTTGGAACGTTATCCTCAAAGCACCTCTGAGAGGTTTGTTTTCATCCTCTGCAGCAACCTGAGGAGCTGTAGCACACTTTCCTGGAAGGTGTCCAGGAGGACACTCAGCAGAGAGCTCTTCCCTCACCCTCCAACTGCTGGTGAGGTACAAGCCAGCGCTTCATTAAGATCCTTCCCCCAGCCTTAGCAACCAGGAATCTGGCCCAAGCGTCCCAAAGTGGCTGGCATTTCTCAGGCCATATCCAAACAGGTTCACCTGTGACTCAGGTGGATAATGACAATTCTCTACAGCCCTTAAGGACTCATTAGCTCGTTGGGAGACCTGGGGGATCAACTCAGCATAAAGGTTCATTCTGCAGCAATTGTGCTTCACATGAAGATGAATAGTAGGACTCTTGCTTTGTACAGACAGGTAAATGGGGTTAAGTGAATTGTTCCTGCCTTTCCCTGAGACCAGGGGTATGATGATTTTGCAGTAGCCCTGAAGGAGGGAGGTGACTTGTCCCTCAGCCTCTGCCTTTGGGGAGTATTGTGACAGAGCCTGGATGGAGCAGGCTTTCCCCTGCACTCCCCAGAGACTATTTTATTGTCCATTAAATGGATTCTTGCAGAGTAAGGGATGAAATAATAATGATGCAATAGCTAAGAAATAATGCTGCTGCTTTATTAGCTAAGTAGGAAATATTTGACTTAACCTTTGCCATGGCAAAGTGCTCTGATGGTTGCCAAACCTGGGCCAATCAGCCCCCACAAGGCACCCGGCAGACAAATAGATTCCCTGATTTGGCCTTCATGCCCCAGTGACAGGCATTCTCCCCCTCTACTCCTACCTTCTCAGAGACCCCTGGGAACGCCCCAAGTATTGGGCTGCTCAGCACTGCCCCTCCCCAGGGTGAGGGGTGCTCCTCATTGCTGGAAATAGAGGATTGTGGATAACCCCGAGGGGTGCCTACCTGGAAGCCTGGAGTTGTTGGAGGTGAGTGGAATAACCTCTTTAACTAGGGCCATGGTGCACTGGAAGCACAGAAAAAAACCTCCAGTGTTAACCAGATAAAAATTCAATGGAAGAATAAAGAAAAGGAAAAAGAAAAGAAAAGAAAAAAGCAGTTTAAGAAGAAAAAAAAAAAGTCAGAGCTTTGCTTCCAAGTGTTTAAAAGAAAATACTATGGTGTATTGAGTGGCTTTGGAAGAACATAGCATTTGGAAGAACATTTGTTTGGGCTTTCCTGATCTGTCACTAAATCTTCACTTGCACTCAGGCTGGAAGTGCCTTGGTCACGCTACAGAGCAAAGGCAGTGCAGCCGCAGCTCCCCTCTGAGCAGTCCTGCTGGGTGAACTTTCTGAAGTGAGGTGAGGACGGTGGGGTTTTTCTCTCTGAAGTAAAAATGGTATGTCCAGGTCCTCTCCACCTACTCTTTCTCTCTTCCCTCCCAAAGTGTTACAAAAACGTGATACTTGAGCAGAAGCTGGTGAGTTCTCCCCTGAGAAGTTAATGGCTCTTCCCCGCCATAAAGGTGAGCACCTACAGGAGCATGGACCTGCCAGCTCCTTTCACAGCAGCAAGGATTTTAAAGCTCCCTCATAAAGGAAACCTGCTTTTAAAAACTTATGAGTGACAGATACTTATTTGATGTTTACTGGTAACAGCTAACACAATGACTCATGCTTTTGCTTTGTGGGAGCCGCCCCTGCCTCCCTTGCTCCTACAGCCTGCAGAAGTCAGTTATAGATGAAAGTCCCCCTCCTGGCTCCCCTCAACACCCAATCTTTTCTTCCTTGTTTTATCCCTCCCATATTTTTCCACCTTTTCCTATTTTTTTATTATTTTTTTTTTAGCTATTGACCCTTCTCCCTCTTCCACCTCGCCATGACCCAGTGCTCAGGCCACACTCTCCTCTCCCTTGCTCACCCTTCCCCAGATGCTTGTGGGCTGGTGTGCAGCTGAACGGTGTTGCTGGAGATGCACAAGTGCCCTGAAAGCTACCACATGGCATTCCAGGTGTGGTAGGAGACTCTTCAGTATCTCCTACTCCTTCCCAAAGAGAGATGTGGTGCCCTGTCCTGATGCTTTTGCGAAGGTAGTGTTTTTGTGATTTTAGACAGTCAATGCAGTCTGTGTGTCTTAGGCAGTCTCTGTGTCTCCTTGCTTCTGTGCCTGTAGACAGGGAATAATATTTCTCTGTCTCAAAGAGCTATGGGATAAACTCATTTCTGTGCAAAATATTTAAACATTGCAGAGATCAGGTATTTGCAAGCAGGCGAGCAAACATGGTACTCAGTGGGAAGGATTTGTGGTGTCAGGGTATGCTTGGGGTACCACCCCTCTATATTGGAGCCTGTGAACAAGTTTGATGTCTCTTTTTCTCAAAGAAATCATCTTTTGTGACTTCAGAGTACACCTGTTCAGACACTGTCCTCCTATCTTCAGCCCTAACCCTCCTATCACTCTCATGGCACTTTAATCTGCCACCTGTGGTCAGGGTTGACTCCATCCCTTTATGTTACTTTCAGAGTAATCTGAAGGGTTGGTCACAGCAGTGTCACTGCAGGGGACTCGGGAAGGGTCAACAATTGCTCCTCAGGTAGGTAGGATGCACCTGGGTACGTGCTTGCTCTTTGCTGTGGGACAGGAGGTGCCAAAGAGGTCCCTGCTCTTTGGGTGTGGTGGTATGGCCGGGCATTAGTCACACTCTGGAAGAGGAAACAGGTGAGAAAAAGCCATGGAAGGGTGAGTTCAACCCACTGGTGATGTGGAGAGAGCCTTTAGCAGAGCCACCGACCAGATGGACACCTTGCTCTGCCTATGCAGGGCTCAGATCCCACAGCGCAGGGGAGATAGGACAGACAGACAGAGGGAGCAGCAGCAGGTTATGCTCCGGTGACAGAAGATGGGGTGCGGAAGAGCAAATGAGCCTCTAGCTGTTGGTTGCTTCCCTCTGAGCACTGCGGAGCTGTGGCCCTGGTTTGGTTTCTCCTACACAGGGTCGAGTCTTGCTGCCATCGTTGATGGGCTCCTAGAGGCATCACCTGGCCCTGACAAAGTCAAGGGGAGCCACTCCCTTCCCTGAGGAGTGTAGCCTTGCTTGTGCCCAGGCTTTAGAGCAGAAATCTGAACTGGTCAGCTTTGGGTTGTCCCCCTCGGTTCTGTCAGGGCTGGGATGCTTGCCTCCACAGGTTTTGATCTACCTCACTTGAAAAGTCAACTGAAACAGTTGTGCTGGCACAGGTTTGGGGCCAGGCTGGACTGGGTTGGCAGCAAGGACTGTCCTCTGCTGCTGTGTCTGTCCTTTTGTTATTACCCATATCAGGTGGCTAAGGGAGATTTGTGTTCAAATAGTCTCTTGCTCTACTCTTAACAACTCTGTAACCTTGGATTTTGATCAATTTGTACACTTTGCTTCTCATAACTGTACTAACAATTCTGGGATGCTCAGGTACCTCAATAACGTGCATGTGTATGTACACAGGCATAGACAGTTGTACCTTTGTGCAATATGCGCAAAAAAAGCCAACCCAGTGTCCAGCATAGCCTTTCCCTCATTCATGAAATTTCCCAGGTTCATTACCTTCTCCAGTAATAGCCCCCAATGATGTATAAACACCCTAGTGGTGTACTTACAATATCGGATAGTGTCACAGAAATGCGGGAAAAAATTGAAAATAATGTTTCCTGGGTTTTGCTTTGATCTGTCAATATGGAGCAGTGTTAATGCTGTTCTTCATTATTGTAATGTTGATATATTTTGAATTTAAATCTTAATTTTTATATTCCTGCTCTACCATGCCCACCCTCCTGCTTTGCCACCAAGGTATGTGGATGTCCCAAAAATACTGTACCACCTTGTGAGCTGGGAAGGGACCATGTCCCCTTTCCACAGCTGCTCTCTGAGTCAAAGAAAGTCTGTGAGTTGGCTGATATGACATGAGAAATGTCTTAATTTGTATATTCCTGCTCTCCCATGCCCACCCTCCTGCTTTGCCACCAAAGGTATGTGGATGTCCCAAAAATACTGTACCACCTTGTGAGCTGGGAAGGGACCATGTCCCCTTTCCACAGCTGCTCTCTGAGTCAAAGAAAGTCTGTGAGTTGGCTGATATGACATGAGAAATGCCTATATCGGGGCAGGAGATTGAAACCCTGGCACTAAGTAAATGCCCTGCTGCAGATTGCAGATTTTGCCCTCCTTGCTACTCCAGCCTTAGTCCCCAACTTCTGTCCTTGTGCCACCACCTTTGCCTGTTGAGGACGCACTTCTTGTCAGCCACTGATAATTCCCATAAGGACCACTTGCATCTTCATCTTCTCCTCCTTGAATCACCACCCCCACCCAATCTGCTATAATTCTGTAATACTTCCCTGCAGTTTCTTATCTGATCTTCTCCACATACCCCTCTCCATGTCCAGGTACTAATTACTTTACTTAAGATTTGGTGGTTTACTTGTATTTTCTCCTTTCCCTGATTTGCATCCACACTGAAAACTGAGACAAGCAAAGGCTTTATGAACTGCTTCCCCTCAGGTTGTCATTTTGACTTAAAAAATTATCCACAAAGTAATAACAATTTCTAATTTAGTACTAACTTGCCAAGGAAAGAAATCAGTAATTGGTGCTAAACTTGTTATCTGTTTAATTACTGCTAGCTGGGTTTCCTGAAGACCTCATTAACTAATCATCTGGTTTTATGGACACAGTTCTGAAGGTCTCAGATGCTTCCTGCAATTATCTAGCCACAACAGAGAACTTATTAACATATCCAGATAATTAGTGCAAGGTAAGTAAATTCTCTCTGTTCTATAAAACTGGAATGATTGATCTGTTACCTGGGTAAAGGACCAGTCCCTGTCTGCAGTGGGACAGATATTACTGTTTTCTCACTCCTGCACATAATGCTGTGCCAGCAATTCAGGCAGGCTCAGAGCCTCTTTCAGTGTAACCCAGAGGCTATCTTGCAATACAAGATTACCTACTTTTTTCAAATCTTTAAAAATCTAAGCATTTTAATCGCCTTTCCCTCAGATCTCAAACATACATGATGGACGAGGAGCTTATTTTCTGGAGTCTGTTAGAATTCATCCCACCCCTCACCAGTGTGGAGAAGATGGGATAGTGTTGGCTCTACTGAGGAATCAAAGGTCAGTTTTAGCTCCTCCTCTTTTGTTCTCTTGCTTTTAAACCACCATGGAGTTTATGAAACACCCCCTTCACCTCCCTCCCCTGTAGGCAAAGCGCCGTTTTCCTAACCACGTGGTGAAACGCTTTGGGCAGCCTGTCACCCTGCCTTGACCAGCCTTTTGCACAGAGCCTCACGAATTGCCCCCTGGTGCCTCTTCTAGTTCTGTCACCTTCCTGGGGTGAGCCTGGCACTGAAGCCTCCTGGTCCTTGACAGTCAGCAGCTCTCAGCTCTTCCTCTCCCATCATGCTCCAAATCTCTTTTGCTCCTTCCACATGCAGCAACTACCATGGGGAAAAGCTCAGCTGTGCCAGCACTTACGGGTAGCAGGTGGTCCTCTCCTGCAGCTCTCTCGTATTTCCCTAACAGTTTTCAACTCCACAGTGGTACCTCCCATGCCACAGACGCTTTGAATTTGTTTTGAACAACTTCCTGGTACTGCTGTCCACATTTCCTAGACCTACGATAACACGTCAGAGAGTGTCAGCTCTGCAGCTCGTATTCTTGCCAATCCAAGGAGCTGTTAAGTGCTGTGAGCCCCAGTCAGCTCCTGGGAGCCTTCTGGCACCCTTGAATGCTATTCGTGGGTTTTGGAGCAAGAAGTCCGTGGTAACGCGAGCGGAGGCAGACCAGTGATCAGTGCTTGCGTGCCTGCTGCATGCTGGTGTGAGTGTCCGTGCTGCTCTCCCCAACCTCTTCTTTCAAAGCAGAGTGGCTAATTACCTCCTGCCACTTGTTATCTGATAAATTCTGTTGCCCATCTCGCCCATCTTGACACCTTTCCCACCTCTTTCTTGGAGGTGTAATTTTGGGAGGTAGTAGTGACAGATCGCTTTGGTATCCTGGGATCTGTTTGACCCTAAATTTATTAGAAGCACTTTCAACTCTACCTCCATTTCAGCAGCTTTCTGATATACTTTAACAACTTACACCCTCTAATCACCATTTCACTCGAGATAAAATTAACTAGAGGAACTTTCTCCAGAATATTACTATGGACAGAAAAGAAGAGCTTTTAATCAGGGCTGTTCATTAGCAGCAGCCATCAGTCTGGTGGGTAGTATGGGCCACTGCTCTGCCTCTTGATTCATGTGCTCATTAACAGGGAAGTTTTTTAAAGACTGCTGTTACAGATTAAATACCTTGCTGTCTCTAAATTCAAGTATTGTTATCCAGAGTTTACTGGGCAAAAGGGTTTTAGTCCACATGAGAGGCTTAGTTAAGGCAAATACTGAGAAATCTAATGCTTTGAGTAACTTTTTTTTCTTAGCTGAATATTATTCAGGGGGTGGGATATGTAAGTAAGTGAAAAGGAGTTTGATGGAAGTTGAACAAGCTTTTGTGACCTAAAGAACAGGCCTCTCGCTTCTCCTGGGAGGAGAAGGGATGCTGGTAAGTGGGGATTTAAAATGTGTCCTGGTTTGAGCTAAACAGAACCAATTCAGTTCAGTGATTTTACTTTTCAGCTCAGTCTCTTCTGAGAGGCTGCACCTTCTGAAGTTAACAGCGTGGTTTTGCAGACAGTGATTGCTACTGCAAGCGGTAACTCCTGATGTTTGCAGTCGCTGCCAGAAAGTCTCTTGCTGATACTTGCTTATATCATAACCAAGGTGTACTGGGTTCTGCTAGGACAGGGTTAATTTTTGCTGGAGGCTGGGAGCCGGGTGTAGCTGGGGTAGCTGAACCCAACTACCTAGTCATTAGCCACTGGTGATATTGTCCTGACGTCAGGAAGGGTTAGAGAGCGTCTGTCAGTTGTCCAGTGGTCGGCCCAGCATCAACCTTTAACAGTGGGGCTTGACACGACTGGGCTCTGATATATTGCCTGAATAGCTCAAATTCCAACTTGCATAGTTGAGAGTGTATCGGATTTTTCCTTTGATAGTCCTGAAGTGTTGGAAAAAAAAACCAACCGACAGCTTACATCTTGTCATCACTGAATGTCATTTCATTTTAGAGCTTGATTCAGAGTTACGTGTCATAATGCTGCCTTACCTGCAGAATGTGTTGTGGCATTGTTTAATTGCTAATTTTTTTGTGTGTTTTTCCCGTTCCGGGTGCTTGGTGAAAGCTGCTGCTGTGCTGTGTTGTTTATGGCTGATTTATACTGTGATAAATTTGGCAATGATTCTACCTCAGTACCTTGGACACCAGCTGATGGATTCTGTTACTAATTACACTTTTAATTTCACCTTGAGAAATTGTATTTCTCTGCTTCTCACGCTAATTCAACTAGATTTTGAGGATTATGAATGTGGTTATTTCAATCGAAATATTGTGCGTTTGTCATTTATATTGAATTTAATGTTGTTCCTTTTGGATCTCTTTCTGGTGTGGCATCTGACTAAGCATCGGTGTAGATCTAGGTCTTGTGTCACTCCCACAATGAACACCACAACTACACCAACAGCCACTGTGGCCTCTCCCACTCCGTCTGTACCAGCACGAGTCAACCCCATGACCAGAAAGAAATACTCAAAAAGGTCACATCACCCAGTGACAGGTGAGAAAGATACAGGAGAGGGTTCTTCTCAAGCAGCACTATCAGAGGAGTTGG
This sequence comes from Apaloderma vittatum, assembly GCF_000703405.1. Classification (NCBI taxonomy): domain Eukaryota; kingdom Metazoa; phylum Chordata; class Aves; order Trogoniformes; family Trogonidae; genus Apaloderma; species Apaloderma vittatum. The sequence continues at coordinate 42,688 of NW_009709683.1, forward strand.
AATCAAAGGGGAAGGGTGATGCCCGGGTGTCTGAGGAAAAAACACCTAAAAACGTCACGTTGTCCTGTGACAGATGATGAAGATCCTGGAGACGGTCCCTCTAAAGCAAAGTCATTGAATTGGGAGGAGTCAGAACCAGAGGAGGCCCTCCAACCTTTGTCTCCGAAGGAGTTACAAAATGTGAGAAAGGACTTTAGTCGTCGTGAAGGTGAGCCACTTACCACAGGTACCATAGACTTGGATGGTAAAGAAGATGGACAGTTGGGATCTCTGACCAAAAATGCAGGCGTTGGCAAGACGCTTGCGAGAAAGGAAAGCAACCAGCAGGTGGATGAGGCTGCTGAACTGTTCCAAATAGACTTAGACTGGGACCATAAGGGTGAACTGTTTTTAGCTCGGTGGGCCCATGACAGTTGAGGACATCAGGGAAGAGACGGAACATACAAATGGGCTCGTGGCAGAGGGGTGAATTTAACTATGGATGTTATTGCACAGATTATCCAAGATTGTGAAATATGCTCTGCAATCAAGCAAGTTAAATGGATAAAACCTTTGTGGTATGAGAGATGATGGTTAAAACACGAATATAGGGAGAATTTGGCGAATTGATTATATCAGTCTCCCTCAAACCCGCCAGGGTAAGTGCTATGTGCTCACAGTAGTGAAAACAAGCACTGAATGGCTGGAAACATATCCTGTGCCTCACACCACTGCCCAAAACACTATACTGGGTCTTGAAGAGCAGATCTTGTGGCAATATGGTACTCCAGAAAGAATTGAGTAAGATAATTGGGCCCATTTCAGAAATAATTTTATAGAAAATTGGGCCAAAGAACATGGCATCAAGTGGGTATATCATAACCCCAATCATGCACCAGTCAGCAGAAAAATTGAACGATACAGTGGACTGTTGAAAACTACCCTGAAAGCAGTGGGAGGTGGAACTTTTAAAAAATTGGGACAAGCATTTAGCAGAAGCCACTCAGTTAGTTAACACCAGGGGATCCATCAATCATGCCGGTCCTGCTCAGTCAGACTCTTCACGTACAGTAGAAGAGGATAAAGCCCCTGTGGTATATGAAAACAATTTATTGGGGAATAATGTGTGGGTATCTCCTGCTTCGGGCAAAGACAAACCCATTTGTAGGATTCCTTTTCCTCAACAATCTGAAAGTACTTGGTGGGTAATGATGGAGGATGGTGAAGTCCAATGTGTACCTCAAAGAAACTTAACTCTGGCTGAGAATACTCAGTTTAAACCTGTATGACTTAATTTGCTGCATAATATTGTTTAATAAGTGTCTTTTAGGATAATATAGTGGTGATGACAAGAGCTAGCTTTGTCAAGTGATGTCCAGGAACCTGCAACCCGTGGGCACAAAATGCAATGAACCTCGTTATCTTTCCATCCCTGAGAGACTCCTATGATAGTTGGAAACCATGATCATGAACTAAATTAGCTTAACAAACTTTTCTCTAGAAGAACAGTCGCAAGCTAGTGACGAGTATGATGTAAGTACTACAGAATAAGGAGTGGAATTTCCTGTTTTGAGCTAAACAGAACCAAGTCTGTTCAGTGATGCTACTTCTCAGTTCAGTCTCTTCCAAGAGGCTGCACTTTCTGAAGTTAACAGCAGGCTTTTGCAGGCAGTGTCTGCTATTAGCAGTGATAATGCCTGACGTTTACAGTTACTGCCAGGGACTGGGATGCAGAAAGGCTCACTCCTATAGTGACCAAGGCTGGATCTTGTGTAACATGTTCAGGGTGCCGGGAAGTAATAGGGTCACAAGAAAACAGAAATTTTCACCTCTGTGGGGAAATGGACAGGGCAGGTGACCAACAAGAGTATTCCATTCCATATATGTTGTATCCAGTATAAAGCTGGGGAATCATGGAGGTTAAGTCCTCTTCTTCTACAGCCAGCTTCTGAGAAGGACTCCATCCATTCTTCTGCCTTTGATCCCGATCCCAGTTCCCAAATCCAGCTCCTGTACCCAGCTCCCCTCTGTCGCTGAGCCTAGGGCTTCCCTGGTACCTGTCTGCTTTGCAGCATCAGTGGGGATTGGCATCAAGGGGAGGGAGTTGGGTTCAATGTTGGTTTTGTATGTATTTCATTATTTCCTTATTTTCCTTATTATCACTTCCTTATTAGTACTATTGTTGTTACATTAAAGCTGTTTTTAGTTCTCCAATCCATAAGTCTCTCTGCCTCATTCCCCTTCCCTTCCCAATTGTGGAGCGAAAGGGGTTAGAGACCATCTGTCATTTCTTTAGTGGTCGGCCCAGCCCTAAAGCTAGAAAGGAAAACTTGATGATTTCTCCATCGAAGGAGAAATTTGTGTGGTCTTAGTAACAAAAAGCTGACATCAATGTCATCTGATGCTGCTCTCTGTTTCTCCTCATAACTAGAATAAATTGAGTGCCTCACTTGGTGAAAAAGGACAGCAGATGAAGAAAGACTGGGTTGCTGGATCTATCCAGAAGCCTGACAGTGGTCTGATTTTACTCAGTGATGAAAACCCAAGCCTTTCCTATGATGTCTGTAAGAGAAATGATGTAGAGGCCACAATATGTCCTTCTCATGGGGAAATGAAAGCCCTGAAGTGTTCATGGGGGTTCTTGAGGCAGCTGAGCATGGGGACTATCACGAAATGATTCAGAGATCACCTGGGGGAGGGACTGCCATTTAAAAATCTTTTTATTTATTCAACCAAAGATTGCTTCCTCTCACATTAAGTCTGCAGGTGATTTTTTTTTCTCTAGGCTTTTACTATGAGATCACAGACTAAGCACAGCATGCCTGCAGGAGGAAAAAGGGAATCCAGGTGTCGCTGGAAATTTTCTCACCTTATAAGAAATTAACTGGATCTAAATACCTGATGGAACTGCCATACAATCTGTTTAAACTGAATCTTTTCTCTGGAGAGCCTGTTCTTTACCCCAGGCACTCTGAAATGAAGGGATTAAAGTAAAAGGTTTTGTTTTACATAAAACGAAGGGTACTTTCATAACAAGTTTCACAGCACATCAGCTACGGAAGTGCTGTATCAGTTATCTTTTCTAGTAACAGTCCTTAATGTTCTTGTCCTGGCTCCACAAAGAGCAGATGCCTCATCCCACTCCTGTTGTCATCCCTCACCAAGCACCTCAGGGAAGCCTCCGGGTGCCCAGGGGCTCATCTGCAAGCACTGCCCCATGTCTCCTGTTGATCCAAAACCAGATGTGTTTTTATATCCTCTACCTCCACAGTCTTGACAGAGGCCTGCCAACCACAAGAGTTTTGTTCACCTGCCAGAGACCACCCGTCGCTGCCGACTTGCCCATGATAATCTCCAGAGGCTCTTCTTGCCAGCGGTGCCTCTATCACAGCTGCAGAGGCAGCGCTGAAAAATCCTGGCAGATTTTGCAATGGGACAGCCCGCGTGGCTTAAGAAAAATGCTTTTCCAATGATCTCCAGTGGTATTTTAATAACGTGTCTTCTGTACAATTTGCTTACACTTTTTTTTTTACTCCTGTTGTTCTTTCTTCCCCTCTTCTCCCACGGGAAACCCCTGCAGCACCCCAACACTGTGGGAGCTTCAACAGAGGGTGTGAATAAGCACAGCTTATGACAATTTTAAGACCCATCCTCAGGCACAGCCCAGAAATAACAGGCTTTGTCCATGGCTTTGCTACATGGTAGAAATCTGATGCACCAGTATTCGCCTAAGGACTTTTTTTATCTTCTAGGCTCTTAAAGTCTGACTCGGAACAGAGGTTGCTAAAGGCTGAATGGATTTTCTTTTTTATCTGGAAATTAGATGTTGATCCTATTATAATCTGTCTTGGAAATCTTTCATTGGGTTTAGGAAGGCTAGAATGCTGAGGTATATTTTAATTCTGTTGAGTTATTTCAATGTATAAAACTATTTTACTTTAGGAAGAGAGCTAACTAAATGAAACAAAACAAAGTTTGCCATGGCCAGAAATGCTTTATGACATCTACTGACAGCTCACTACATCTGTGTGGCTTTAGACTGCTTAAGGAGAGGCACGAAAACTATTATTCTCTATAAAGTTTTGCAAGTTTTAAGTAACTTATGTAACTGCCTCCAGTATTTCCTAGGATGGAGTCTGTATGCAGGTCTCTAGGTGTCTCTTTATTCTTGCTATAGTCACCTTAACACTTTTATTCATTTTAATGAGTTTATTTACAGTCTGTGCACATCTCTATGAAATGAAGCTTGTAACTCAAAGTATTTAATAGGAAATGTTATTATTTCCATAAAAAAAATTTTCTCTGGAAAAAACAAATGTTCTCATGACCAAGCAGAGACTGGGTAAATATTCTTACTGTAAAATACTGTCTAGATAATTTTAATACTGAACCAGTTACCTTTTGTCAAGTCCGGCATGTCTAACATCCAGGTCCTGTTAATATAATGCAAAGCACGTTGAAGTTCTATTCAATGACAAAATTACTATGCAACATACATATTACATTTCACATGTACTTTAAAATGGAACTGATCTGATGTGCATATGTGGTGCATATTGGACAGCTGGTCTTTCAAATGTACTATAAGGATAAACTGATATCAAGTGTTGTATCCTATTCTTACAAATTCAACTTCAGCCCTGCTAAGAAATAATCAAAACAAAATGTTACTGTACTTCTAAGATTAAAAGCTAAGTATCAGGAGAGAGTTTTTTGATTTAGAAACACTTCCTATTTTTTGATTCAATAGCTGCACTTCCTTGTTTTCTGGAGGAGATAATTTCTCTAATGATTTGATCACAAAACTCTGCATGAGTGTCTGTAACCGCAGCTCCAGACAAAGGCACACCTTTTCCTGGTGTTCCTACAGAACTAATTTGTTTCAGTGGATGCTAGTCTAAACAACGAAAGATCAAGATTGACTGATGAGGTACAAGAATCTTTATAAAGTGAGAAAATTCTACAAAATACAAGAATGAACTCTTTTCTGATATTGAAGGACGAGCTGGCCACTTGATTGGAATATAATACTGGAGTCAGAGGAAGTAGGGAGGCAACTAGGAAAGCTAAGGCCTCCTTGGAGTTAAACTTTGCAAGGGAGGTCAAGGACAACAGAAAGGGCTTCTTCAAACACGTTGCAGATAAAACTAACACTCAAGGCAAGGTAGGCCCGCTGGTGAATGAGGCGGGTGCCCTGGTAACGGAGGATACAGAGAAGGCAGAGTTACTGAATGCCTTCTTTGCCTCTGTCTATGCTGCTGGAGACTGTCCTCAGGAGCCCCAGACCCCTGAGGCCCCAGACAAAGCCAGGGTAAAGGAGGAGCTGGCCTTGGTTGACAAGGACTGGGTTAGGGATCAGTCAGGCAATCTGAACAACCATAAACCCATGGGCCCTGATGGGATGCACCCGTGGGTGCTGAGAGAGCTGGCAGAAGTCATTGCCAGGCCACTCTCCATCATCTTTGGTAAGTCGAGGGCAGGGGGAGAGGTACCTGAGGACTGGAGGAAACCAAATGTCATTCCAGTCTTCAAAAAGGGCAAGAAGAAGGACTTGAGTAACTACAGACCGGTCAGCCTCACCTCCATCCCTGGAAAGGGGATGGGACAACTTATCCTTGGCACTGTTCTCTGGGCATATCAAGGATATGAGGGTCATTAGGAGCAGTCAACATGATTTTACCAAGGGTAACTCATGTCTGACCGACCTGATAGCCTTTTATGAAGACACAACCAGGTGGATGGATGATGGCCATGCAGTGGACATGGTTTATCTGGATTTCAGTAAAGCATTTGACACTGTCTCCCACAGCATCCTCGTAGCTAAACTGAGGAAATGTGATCTGGATGACCAAGTAGGGAGGTGAATTTTGAACTGGTTGAAGGAAAGAAGTGAGCTGTGGTCAATGGGACAGAGTCTAGTTGGAGGCCTGCATCTGGTGGAGTCCCTCAGGGGTCAGTGCTGGGCCCAGTGCTGTTCAATATATTCGTCAATGACCTGGATGAGGGAGCAGAGTGCACTGTCATCAAGTTTGCTGATGACACAAAACTAGGAGGAGTGGCTGACACACCAGAAGGCTGTGTTGCCATTCAGAGAGACCTGGACAGGCTGCAGAGTTGGGTGGGGAGAAATTTTATGAAATACAACAAGGGCAAGTTTAGAGTCTTGCATTTGGGAAAGAACAACCACAAGTACCAATATAAGTTGGGGACTGACCTGTTGGAGAGCAGTGTAGGGGAGGGGGACCTTCAGGTTCTGGTGGACAGCAGGATGACCATGAG
>NW_009709684.1:0-1171 GCF_000703405.1 Apaloderma vittatum
CAGGGACTGATTGCCCAGCTGACATCTCTTGAGGTTTGGAGTTTTTCTCATTCTTTCAGTTTGAGAATGTATTTGTGCAGCAGTGTTTGGTTTTGCCTTCAGGCAGATGTGGTATGTTTTTTTCTTCCCGTTTTCCTCCTGCTGCTTACCAAAAAATTCCCTGAAACCAGGAAGAATTTAATTTGCACATATGGGCGCTCCTCAGGAAAACTCGCTACTGAAGTGAACACCCCGGCACCGTGCAGAATGAGCATCCCACCAAAGACTAAAGAGCGAGGCAGTCTGGCGGCTGCGTTAGGGGAAGGGAAGGTTCTTGAAACTTGTATGCCTTTCTGGTGATCTTTTTTGCTGTTTTGTTTTTCTCTCCCAAGGCAGATATTCTGACCCATCAAGGGACCCAGCTTGTGAAAGGGCTCTTGGCTAGAATCAGTCCCAGTGCAGCGGTGCTGGGAGACTTCTTTGACTTTCACGATGTTCATCTCGGATCCGTGCTTGGCCGGTACGATGGCGATGTCTATGAGAACGTGTTTGAGTGGGCAAAGAAGTCCCCACTGAGCAAAACACAGGTAAAGAAACTTTATTTCTTCATCTTTAGGTCACGTGTGTCCAGAGACATAACTCAGTTGAGGGTTTTTAATTCCCACGCGGTGATGTCAGCACGTCATCGGTGAAGGAGGAGAAAAGTCCCTGGTGGTAGGGGACCAAAACTAGCATCCTCCTCCTCTGCTTGCAGTGGACTTTCCTCAGTTACTCTCCCGTGTGTATCTCACGCGCAGCCCTGTAGGATGCTTTGGAGTTCCTCAGGTGAGGGCAGGAAATCACACTCTCCCTAGAGAAACTGTTGAATAATCTCATCCAGTTCAGAAGGCATTATCACTTGCTGCTCATTCTGCTTAGTGACAGCAGCTGTGAAAGCCTTCCCTCTTTCCTGGCAAATCTTTCAGTGCCTTCAAGCAGGAGTAATGCCTGGAGAAGAAAATAAATTGCTCTCCTGTAGTACTCAAGTGTCAGGTGTTGCATATCTGCCCTCAGGCTGTAGCTACAGCTGAGCTAATAAAAGAAACTGAGCTGTGAGGAGTCAGTGTCCCTCCTCCCGCAGCCAAACCAGAACTCTAAATCCTGTTCCAGGGGCCTTTCCTGCCTTTGTTGGGCTGGGGCAGATGGTCTACGA
>NW_009709684.1:2226-2551 GCF_000703405.1 Apaloderma vittatum
GGGAGCCATCTTCATTTTTTCCACCCCCCCCCCCTTCCACTGCCCTGCAGAAACTCCTTTTGCCTGGCTGCCATCTCCACCACTGGCACCTTGCTCTGTGTTGCCAGCAGGAACTCAGAGGAGAATATAATGATGCTCTGAGGTGAAAAAAAACCCCAAACCAACAAGTAGTAGCAATCAGCTGGATGCTGATAATCCATGTTCTGCCCTTCTCTTAACTGTTAGTGTTTCCGTAGCGCTGTCTCAAAGCACTTTGCAAATGTTAATTATGGTGACTTGGTGTGAAAAACCACATGTTGTGGTAGAAACTGCAAACTGGACCTGG
>NW_009709685.1:0-9621 GCF_000703405.1 Apaloderma vittatum
GGTTGTCGGTAGGAAAAAACGCGTGTGGGGAAGGTTGGGTGAGAGTGCGGGGGCTGGTTTTCCGTCGGCGGAAAGAGCCGGGGTGTTCCTGTATCTCTGAGGTTTGTTGACAAACTTCTAGCCCCAAGGTGGTCCCTTATCTCTGCGCCGCCGGGTCTGTGCCTTTGCCAGAAGCGCCAGGTTCCTCCTTGTTCTCCTTCCTCATTTTTGGGCGGGGATGGAGAAGAAAAGATGACTTACAAATTACCTTCTGAATCTCACCATTCCCTGGTGCTGCTCAAGCTCCAGCCCGACTTCTGTGTGTAAATTCGAGTGAGGGGCTGCAGATGCAAACCCCGTTAGCTTTGGGGGAGCAGAGGGGCAGTGGGGGTGCTTGGGCCTCCTCCTCTCCCTCTGTGTGCCTGCCTAGCTGGGACAGGAGCCAGGGCCCTCTTTTACGTAATCTGTGTTTGCCTTGTATAAGTTGTGCGGTACCTACGGAGGCTTTTGGTAGAATATTATTTTTGGGCAACCTATTGCCATAGTGTTGTGAAAAGATGTCGGTAAATCGGAAACTCTGTCTCTGTGCACAGGCTATACCCACTCGGATATGTATTTCTGACTAATTTTTTGTTTTGATTCTTCAATTTAATGCTAAGAAAGATGCAGTAAATGAGTGCATGTGGTGGATTTTTTTCTATTTTTAGTATTTTTATTTTTCTCTCCTTTGAAATCACAGGAAGGGTTTCTACTAGGAGAAGTGAGGCAAGAAGAGACCTTTAGCATTAGTGATTCACAAATCAGCAACACTGAATTTCTACAAGTGATTGGTAAGTAACAAAACTTTGAGAGATTCGGAAAAAAGCGCGCTGTTCTAGTTCTCAGATTTCAGTGCATTTTGGGAAGAATTGCTTCGCTTGTAAGACCAGCACAACATGTTCCAGGGTTTTCAGAACTGCATTTGCTGGAGTATTTGTGTGTTTGTGGTTGAGACATGAGGGAAGGAAACAGCCATTTGCTACATGTGAGGGTTTTATACATCTTCTTTTGTAGAGAAAAGATTGTTCATTGACGACATTTGTTTACTTTACATGATGATGAAATTATTTATCTGGCTTTTGGTCCTGCAGGGAGTTTTCTTCTTCTAATGGTTGCCTAAATACAAGCATGTGCTCAAAATAAGATAAAAACAGTGCTTGATTTATTAATACTGATTTGCAATAGAGGGTTTGGATGGACGGGTGGTAGTTGATGACATCATAGACTGTAACAGCAAGATTTGCCAAGGAATGTTTGTCAAGCAATTTATTTTCTTGGCAAGCACAAGGACTATTGAGGTGATTTGTTGTTGTGAAAAGTAAAAGAATATCTAAGACCTTGCTGCTGAGTGTTCTTGGTTGAAGTAGATATATTTGAGTGAGAAGCTGCTGCTTGTTTTTATCTGTGTGGTTTATAGAAAATAGAAAACCTCTGGAAAAAAAAATTACTTTCTTATTCACATATACATAACCCAATGTTAAAATATACCTAAACCTTCTTTAAAAATCCAAATATGTACGTACTTGACTTTGTGGATCTGATTCCAGATCACATAGCAAGGTCTGCATAAAGCTTAGCTGATACACAAACATCTTGTGATTGACTCTCAAACGTTTTTCTGATGTGGAACTAATGATCTGTGAAGGTGTGAGCCACGTTATGTTACATTTCAGGTTACTTGCCACGTTAAAATAGCGGTGGTTGTGTATACAAGAATTCAGAAGGTTAAGTGGTTTCGTGTTCTGCTTATTCCTAAGGAAACATGGACCATAAATTGACTGGGTGAAGTGTCAATTAATTGCAATTAATTAACTGAGCTACATTACAGAAAAGAAAAAAGGCACAGGATTTTGTGTGCATATGTGATCCCTGCCAAAGTATTGCATAAAGGAAGGCAGCTGATAGCTCTGACTGTTCAGACAAAACTAGATGTTACTGTTCAGCGGTAACTGATCTTGGGTGTTGTTGACAGTGTAACACAGTGATGTCACCACCTGCAGCCTTGGCCTGGTTTCGTAAACCAAGTGTTTGTGGTGTTAAAAATTATTCCCTTTTCAGAGAACTATTTTGTCAAGTTCTTGGTTACATTTAATTTCTGAGAAGGGAAATTGCCCCCTGCTTAGAGATCTTCTGGATGTTTTTTTGTTTACCAAATTTTTACTTCAACATTTATCCCTCCTATTTATTCAGCTCTTGAACTGATGGTTTTGTGTCACTGTCACATGAATTTTAACATTCTGACATGCCTGTTGTCTCAAAGCTTAGTGGTGGTGTTTCAGTATATATATACTACATATATATAAAAAGTAAGTCAATGCATAAAACTTAAATTTAGAACAGAGGCAGCTTCATGCGTTCTGAGCAGTAGGCCTGTTGCTTCCTGGTTTTTTTGAAAGACAAAGTCTGTGCAGCGACATCAAAAGCTGAGAATCAAGTATCGGTTGTCGCAGTCAATATATTTGCTGGCAGGAGCTGATCCGAGCTGGAATAATTACACTCACTGGCATCGTGTAGCAGATCGCTTGCACGGGTTCCCCTGTGCTGGTGTGAAAACGTGGGGCTGATGTGCCTCTAAACAACTGCAGAGAAAGTCAGTCAGCAGCAGCAGCAGCACGAGGAGTTCTTGCCAGCGGAAACGTTCCGTGTCTCAGACGCTGCGCCTGCCGTGGGTGTTCAGGGCCCTGTTTTGATCGTGGCTAAATATGCTGAGATGTTCTTGTGTGTAGTCTGTTGCTCTTGGGAGCTGTGATCGGAGCCTGACTCTGCTGAGACTCGCGGAACAGCAGGCAGTGAGTCACTCGCCGGGAAGGAAGAGTCTCCAACACGCACGTCAAGTTGTTGCTAAACCCTTCAGCAAGATTCTGATACAGGGGCTGGAAATATTGTCGCTGCAGAAGCGCTGTTCGGTCTGAGCAAATACAGCTTCAGACAGAAGTTAAGCGTTCAGAGTGTAATGATACGAGTAAATGACAAGCTCTATTTGGTAAAAAGTCGGAGTAGAGGAGAACTTTAAAGAGGTACTAAACACCACGGAAAAAGTCAGTCATGCCTGGTGTTAAAGAGATAATGTGGACTGGATTTTCACTCTGTTCTCCCTCTTCTCTGAGATTACTGACATGTTACAACTTTAGCTGCTTTAATAAGCATCTTAGCATTTATTACAACCTCTTCAATGAAAAAAATGACTGCTGTGACTTTTTAAACCTTCATATAACAGAATTATAAGTTGCAGCCAACTGTTTTGCAATGGTGTTTAACCCCTTTTCTTGTCACAGGTTCTCTTTGCCTTGCCTCTTCAAATACTCCAACATATAACATCGCAGTGATTCCCTTCCCCATCCCTTTTTCATTCATTGCTGCTGTAACGTATGAATGCAAGTAAACTGCTGTGAAAAGTTGTATGTTTAAAAAAAAAAAGTTAGAAATGCTTTTGTGGGGAGGTTACAACTATAAAATAGTATCCAAAGTGTGTATTTGAGCCTCAGATATATCTGTGTGTATCTGAGGAAGTGTTTATTTTGGTTATTGTTAAAATATTTTCCTCTGTAAAATGACAGATGAGAAAGAGAAGCGAGTTTTCTAGGTACGGTGCTGTGCCATCAAGTGTTGTTGAGACATTTGGGGTAGCGTGTGGTCTGCCACAAATGTTTATTTGCTCAGGAGCTGTGGAAAGCTCATGCAAGATATGCCACTGTAATTTCTCTTTACCTTGTGCAATTGGACATATGTCTCTTTCTTTTTTTGTTTGTCGTTGCAGAAATCCATAACCATGAGCCTTGTTCAAAACTCTTTAGGTAAGCATTTTCTGTTCCCTTCCTGTGTTGGCTGCGGAATATTAAAATAGGTAGCTCACTTGAAATAAGTTAGCATTTCTAATGTTTCTGTTGTGTGCTCACCTGGTGATGTTACAGAAATACACATAAATGGCACCAACCCTGACAATGAAAATATGAGTTTATTACCCTTTTAGTAGCACTTACCTTTGACTCGAAAGGGCACCGAGGTAGCTAGCTAGGCCTATTTCTCTTTGGATTTCTATGTGATGTAGTTAGTGGAGGTGGGATAGCAGTCAGATCATATCACTCTGATAATTAGGATGAATGTCAAAACTAATTTAAATTATCGTAGTCGTAAGCTAGCTCTGCTCGGACCTTGTGTGCCCTAATCTTAGTAACGTGCTAGGTTAACAAGTTGTTTTGTAGTTAGTTGTACTGACATGCACTAACTAATTGTTCCGAAACCTTCACCTTACTATTATGTTTGCCTTCTGATCTCCTGCACTTCAGAATTTAAATATAGGTCATAGTTATTTTGGGTTTTTTTAGCAGCTCCTGTCTATTTACATGTAGCTTTTCTCTACAATCCTCATGTGTTGTACAGCGATGGCTTCTAAATCACTGTCTAGAAATTCTTTTTAGAAGGAGTTCCTAATTAACCTTCTCTTGTCTTTACTTAGAGATTTCCAGCCAATTAAGAAGACATGGTACCTTAGATACTGTGATTGACGTTGGTTACATTAGAGAGAAAAGCCGCAGTCTGTCGTTTGCTGTGTAATAATTACAGAGAGGGTACACTTAACCCACTGATTTAAATGCTGGAGGCTCTACACATCGAGATAATACCCCAGTGTCTAGCAGACTCTTTCTGGCTCCTAGTGAGGCTTTGTGCGGCGCGTATCAAAAACCGATCACGTTTGCTGCTTCTCCCCTGTTGAGAAATTGAGTGTTAGCAACGGAGCTGACGGAGGAATGGGAAAGAAGTCTGTGTCTCACTGTGGGCTTTCTGCACAAGAAAACCCATGAATTTATTGACTTGGGAGCACAGGGGGAAACTCTCACAGCTCATACAGCTTTTATCAGCGCCAAAGCGTGCTGTTGGGTTTCTCTGTTCTGTTAGTCGTAGTAGATGCTGATTTGGGGGCGTTCTGACTTTTCCAGCGCTTTTGCCAACGTGTGGGAACGGAATAAGAAGCCAGGATTTTAAAAGAACTGATTTTTTTCTGTCTGTGCAGTTTTCAAACGAAGGTGTTTTGTTATGTATTAGTTGCTCATCCCCTAAGCAAACTCTAAAGCCTAGACAGTGAAAGAATTGGGTATCTGCTTTTTACAAGAATATACACATATTATGAACATGAATTGAAAATATTACACAAATGTTATATAGTATCTCAAATTAGTAATTAGCTGTAATCTTAATATTCACAATAACTTGCATCTTGAAACAAATTTTATTTCCACCCTTGTTTACCAGCCAAGTACTGAGCTCAGGATTTTCTGTTGTGTTTTCTTTTTCTCCACACACACAAGAGTTGAGATCATAGACCTCTAAAACAGAGTGTTTTCCTGCACTGCTTTAGGTGTTAGTGATATCAGCTCTTGAAAAAGACTGAGGACTTGGCAGGTAAGTCAAGGAGGAATCTCTTTGCAAATTTTCCTTTCCTAATGAAGTGTGATCTCCTTGAATTTATAAACCTGTCTGCATAGATAGATTTATAAATTCTTAAATCTGTCGGTGTCCTCAAAATAACAACACGTCAGGGTTTGGGACTTGGTTCTGCAAGCGGAGCCATATGCAAAGACCATGATACTTTGGATTCTTGCTGAACTCAACGTTTTGGCTTCAGAGGTCCAATCATGTGAGTCTAACTGGAGCTCAAGAAATTGATTTGTAGTTGTATGTGGAGTGGCCTGGCTTTCTTTTCTTTTTTGGCAGGTAGGCCTCTTGATTATCAGAGCAGGATTTTACAGAATGCTCGTCAAAATAAAATTACATGGTCCATTTTTGTACAAACCCCTCGGTGTAGTAAAACACTAGGCTAATGTGTGCAATAGAAGCATTTTAAAGCTAATAATTTCAGGCCTCTTGTATTTCATTACAAGCAGAGAGAGTTTTCACGCCAGCTAGTCTTCTGCATCTAACTGAAGTGCTCTGCCCCTTTGGCTGTGAGCAGCTGCCACTGTTAGCTCTGCAGCCAAACCTGTGCTCTGTAGCGTTGGATATCCTGGGTAGGTGGTGTGAATACAGACCTGTGTTGGTAAAAGTGAATGTACAGAATGCCATCTGCTCCAACGACACTCAAAGTATCAAGTATTTCATGTGCGTGTGTAAACCATGTACCCACCTTTCTTTCTTCCTTTTTGGTTCAAGCTTTTATGACTATGCGGGCAAGGTTAATGAGGAGAGTTTGGACAGGATTCTTAAAGACCGAAGAAAAGTAAGTTTTCTATCTTTTCCTCCTGTTGTAGTTGTTAGAGCCTATAAAGTGTGATTTTGGAAAAGAAACAAAGGTAGTTAAGTAGAAGAAATACTTTCGTTCACTGCTCTGATGGTTTGGTTTGACCCAAGGCTTATCCTGTACAGAAGTTGGTGGATTTGTGGTGCTTATCGGGGGCAATGTCTATAAATTCCCTGAAGAAATTGAAATTATTTAAGTTGAGGCCTCTGAAAGCGAAGGGCTGGTATTAACCCCCTTGAATGTCTGAGCTACACGTGCAGCATAATGATCATGTTCTCTGCTGCTGAAACCAACAAAAATGCAGCTGATCTGAAAACCTGTTCTAAAGAGTTCATTTAAGAGTTGTAATGACGTAGCCTCGCAGTTACAGTTTTTGGACTGTCACATTGGAACTGGCAAAACTGTTCTATCGGTTACGTCAAGTGTTGTCATAGCTTTATGTCACGTGTGTGTTGTTAGTAGCACACGTAGGATTAAGAAGGTTAAATTTTAATAGTTACTTCATGAAGAGTCAGACTTTTTTCAGTGTTACAGCTCTTCTCTTACTTGCAGCGCACTATCTTTCTAATTATCAAATAATTCAGAAGTTCTTCTGAACTGCTGCGTCGAGGAGCAGAGCTGAAGGTGTGGTTCTTTGTGCAGGGGACTCAATCCACCAGGCAGCCTGATCTGGCAAAAAAAGAAAAAAAAATACAACAAACGAGTGACTGACTTGCATGATTTAATTTGTGTCAGCCCTAGACCCTGTCAAACCTAGCAGGAGAGCATCTCCTCTAGGTGAACTGGGCGCACGCCGTCTGCTTGGTGCCCAAGCTAGTGCAACGTGGGGCTGGTTAAAACAAGAATTTTTTTCTCATTTTCTTTCTTTTACGAAGCAGCAGCAAACCAACATCATGCCAGTTGCTCGCAGAGCTGCCGGTTGCGCTTCACTAGTGGCAGACCTGACTCAGGGCATGACCTGTTGGGCTTTTGAGGTTCCTGTCCTCTACAGGTGTCTCAAGTGTAATTTTTGCTGCTTTGGTCTGAGTCAGGACACCTCCTGCCTGACTTGATTGTCCTTACGCAAAGCGAGTGATGACGGTTGCTCGGTTGTTCATTGAATTTACGGTCCTGGCTCTCTGTTCATCTCAGCCACCCGAGCTGTGGACTTTTTTTGCTTACAAATGAGACTTAGGTTGGGGAGGGACCTTTAGGCAAGCGAGTCCTAAATTTGTGCAACTTCTGCAACGCTGAGGATTGAAATGTTTTTCCCTTGTCCATTGTTTCACACAAATCTCTCGGAATAAACTCCTCTGCGTATACTGCAGCACTTATGCGCTAAACATAAATACGTTTCATGTGTATTATATAGATATGTACATCTTTGTGCGTGGAGTGAGTTTCTAATCTTGGATCCTGAATTCTCTAGGCCTGTAACTCCATTCTAGAACACTGCAGAGTATATAAAGTTCCCCTTTGGGAGATAAGGCAAAAAATGTAGTTAAAAAGCGTTTATCTCCCACTAGTTTTCAGTTTAATTTTATTTTCTTAAGGCCTACCTTGCAGGGAGACTCTGGCAAGATGTGTTATCTGTGATAAGAAAGCAGGCAAAACCGGAGAAATTAAAACTTGTGTCATGTGACCAGAGCACCACGGATTTAATGACATTAATTGACAAAATGTCAAAAAAGAAAGAAACGCTGCTGTCTGGGTTTCAAGACAGTCTTGCAGTCTCTTTTGTTAGCAGATAAGCACGTTTCATTACATTCGGATTAAGTGATTGTACAGATTTACTCTAAAAATCAGTTTTTTAAAGCCTATTTTTTTTATTTAACGCAGGAGTTGTATTGTTGAATAGGTAGAATCTGCTCTGAATTTATCCACCCAGTCTTAACGCATCTCTACGTGATAGTGCCTATTCCTGGGACTCTTCCTAACCCAAATTGTTCATGACGTGTCCTTTTTCAATTGTCACTTAAATGTTAGTTTACATGAAGTAAAGGAGCTTAACGCATGTCATGTTCAAAATAAGCATTGGATTAGAGTGGCTGTTATCTGATGTGCATGCAAATCTTTCACAATTCACTAGACAGTGAGGTAATTTCATTGTTGTACACAGCGGTTCACTACGTCTCACAAAGAGACATGATTTTGCAAACACGTTTGTGAAGCACTGGAAGCGTCTTACAAGTCAATACAAGTGGGTATTACAAACATCTGCCGTGTTTGTAAACAGCTCAGGTCTCATAATTTGAGGGTGCTCCAAGGTTTGCTGCTAAAATTGAACAATTGGAGTGTGTTGGAAGTGGGATCTTGAATGCCACGGGGGGAACGCAGGTGTTTGTAGCACCGTGAGGCTGAGCAATGAGTAGTTGTAACAGCTGTAGTAGTAGTAACGGGGTGTCGCTCATTTTTGGGTTATTTAATAGGTGCAAGCCTCTAGTTATTCAGTCCAATTTTCTTGTAATAAAGTTGTTTGCAGTTGTTGCAGATTATCAGAAGGTAAATCTGCGTTCCTCAGGTAATACTTTGTTGTTTGTGTGTTTTCTCTGATGTACTTGGATTACAGAACGTTATTGGATGGTACAGATTTAGGAGGAACACTCAGCAGCAGATGTCCTACAGAGAGCACATCATTCACAAACAGCTGACCCACATTCTTGGAGTGCCTGATCTTGTCTTCCTTCTCTTCAGCTTCATTTCCACTGCCAATAACTCGACACATGCTTTAGAATATGTGCTTTTTAGACCAAACCGAAGGTAAGACATCTCAGTATATGAACCAGTCTTCTTTTTTTTTTTTTTCTCCTGCTTCTTACTGCTGTTGTTATAAACTATTTTGGAGCCTGTACAATTGCACGTTAAGAAGGCTTCGTGTTTGCCAGATGATGCCTTGGTGTACAACTGGTAGTGATGACACCTTTTTTCTTTTTTAATTTATAAACCAAAGTTTGGGGGTGAGCAGAAGTTATTTCCAGTCTTGAAATTTTCAGACACACGCACCAAAAAATTAATTAAGAGAAATTAAATGTCAGTACTGTGTTTCTTAAAATAGCCTGAACATAGCTTCACCCCTCTTGCATCAGTTGTGGTTTGAATGCACAATTAAAAGGCTCTAAGAGGTCTGGAGGTAGGGCCATCTCAAGGGTGTTTTTGATCATGTGCTTCTTTTGAACACAACTTCTAGTGCTTAGCAGCTTTTATTACAAACCTAATGCAGAGGCTTTAAAGCGAGACGAGTCCTGATCAACAGAGGGATGCGCTAATATCCAGGCTATTGTAAATAAGCTTTTGAATATGAGCTAAGAAATCTTTCTCAACTTTCTCTACAGGTATAATCAAAGGGTGTCACTTACTATTCCTAATCTAGGCAACACTAGTCAGCAGGA
>NW_009709685.1:9652-54200 GCF_000703405.1 Apaloderma vittatum
CTTCAGTGCCAAATACTTCTCAGAGTTATGCCAAAGTTATTAAGGAACACGGGTAAGGATTTTTTTTTTACTTTGCAAATGAAGTACAGTCACCAAGTGGATGTTCTTACCTTCCAGAGAATATTACAAATACGCATTTCAAGCAGGCCAAAACTAGTTCTGGAAGAGAATGGCCAGTTTCTTGTGCACTTTTTCCCCTGCTTAGAATTGAATCTTTTAGAAAAGCAAAGGGGACTTGGTGCCTTAATTAGAAAAGCAGAGTTGATACGACCAGCCCATGCTGTGGACTTGTGGCTGGAGAGTTTTTTCACTTGATTTGTACCCCCCTGGCCCCCTCCCCAGGAATTCTGTGTAGAAGCTTGATTTAAACTTTGAACTCTGACTTGAAAGTGTCAAAGTCTTGTTGGTTTTCTTCAGCAATTTTAATTGAATGCTGTAAATACAAAGTAGCTCTTCTGACTGTTGACAGTGCATAAGATTTCAGCACAAGTTTCACCCCATTCAAATGGGACTTTATTGTTCTGGAATAAATTTTGGTATTGAATATGCTGCTATCCAAATTGTGGGTCTTGAGAGTATGGTACGTTTTTAGCAGTGTAAAATAAAATACATTTTAGAAGTACAAAAGGCAGCATGAGCTAGAAACCTGGGTTGTCTAACTAATGATTTCTTTTTCTTTTTTCTTAGTACTGATTTTTTTGACAAAGATGGGGTGATGAAGGACATCAGGGCTATATATCAGGTTTATAATGCACTTCAGGAAAAAGTACAGGTAACTTCCTCTACTTAATGTTGGCCTCTATGTATGTGACATCTTTTGTTTGTCCTTTGGTTAAACCAGGAGTGGAGGAAATGGAAATCTTTAGAGCTCATAAACACTTTGTTACAAACTGTAGGAAAATAAGTGACTTTATTAATGAAATGTGTCGTTTTCTGTTTAATGTCTGCCTTTGCAGGGGCTGCTGTGGAAGTGGTTGGTACAAATATCATCAATTCTTTCTCTTTTGCAAGTTGGAATGGTTTAACACTTAGTGATTTCTCGGAGATGTGAGCTATTTTAAGAGTATGTGGTGAAGAAAAGCCTTGCTGGAAGCTGCAGGGGTTTGTGCAGGTTTAAAGGCTTGCCTGTGTGAGTTTAAAAATGACTCCTGGCTCTTGGTATGTAGCACACAGCCCAGAGCTCCATCTGTTAGTTCAAACTTGTGAACGTTTCGTGTAAAGCACGAGCAAATCCTGCTCCAAATGTGGCAAAGCAGCTGAAAGTGCCTCGAGTGTCAAATCTACTAAATGTAAGCTTGTCAGTTCGCGGCTTGTCCCGTATGAAGAGTGAGGTAGCTGTGCTGCCTCAGGAGCACACGCAGCTGCTGGTTGTGCTGGTCACAGCTGCTTTCCAGGCTGTCCCCTCACAGCCCTGGAGGATGAGTGTCTCTGCTCCCGCATAGCGCGGCTGGTTGGCACACGGAGCGGAGAACAAGGCAAGCAGAGCTCCAGCCATCCCCTGACCCTCTTGCACAGGAGAATTGCTCTTTCTCAGGGGAATCAACGCTGGGGGTTGGAAGGGGCCTCAAAAGATCATCTAGTCCAGCCCCCCTGCCAGAGCAGGGTCACCCAGAGCAGGTCACACAGGAACACGTCCAGGTGGGTTTGAACGTCTCCAGAGAAGGACACTCCGCACCCTCCCTGGGCAGCCTGGGCCAGGGCTCTGGCACCCTCACAGTGAAAAAGTTTTTGTAATGATTTGGGAACCTCCTGTGCTCCAGCTTGCATCTGTTGCCCCTTGTCCTGTCGTGAGACATCCCTGAGAAGAGCCTGGCTCTGTCCTTCTGACACTCCCCCTTGACATATTGATACAGATGAATGAGGTCACCCCTCAGGCTCCTCCAAGCTGCAGAGCCCCAGCTCCTTCAGCCTTTCCTCACAAGGGAAGCTGGTATTTTAGATCCCACCTTGTAAGGTGGGTGATTGGCAACGAAGAGGCTTTTGTGCCAGCTTCAGGAGAGGCAAACATTTCTTTTCAGAGATCTGTCCCGTTAGCTAATAGTGTTGTGCCCTAACGCTGTTTTTGCCAGGAGCACATTATATTCTTTCGTCCTCTTGCTGCTGTTTGAATTAGCGTCTGGAAAAGTGGGAAATGTGACATCGTCAGGGAATGTCTTCCTACCTGTTAAAGCTGTGACATTGTGTATTCAGCTATTCAACATGTGGGTCGTGCTGCTGTACGTTGTTTACTGAGCTGAAAAGTAACTTGGGTGTTAGGTAACTTGAGGAATACTTATCTTTAAAGTGACTGTTTCACAGAGGATGTTACAGGACTGGAAATAAGTTTTCTGGGAAAGCAGCTGGGCCACAGGTGTTGGCGTTATTCACAAATTCATTAGGAGGGAAGGGTTTAAACTTACAATCTTTTAAAAATTAGATAAGGAACTGAAAGCATCATTAATGTTTCTTCAGTTCGGTAGGTAAGATTACTAGTAGTAACCTTTTGGAGAATAAACAGCTCGTGACTTGCTGTTTAAGACTCATCAATACTTCTAGAGTTTTGTACTTTTAAAAACTGATAATGTTTAATGAGGATGACTGATACTTAATTTCTGAAGGAAGGAAACAATATTTGGTGTAACGTGGTTAGATTAAAAAAGAAATCAATATTATCCAGAACTGCTTTTTTTTTTTTTTCTATGAAAATTTCACATTCATTTCCTAACTACTACAGGGAAATCTTGTTGAAAAATCCATGAGTCTTGTTTATTTAGTAGAAGTGTCAGACAGGATATCAGCTTGGGACAGTTGCCTCTTGAGTCAACTGTTTTTAGTGGACCAAATTCAAACTGGGATACAAAAACATTTATGCTGGGTTTTAGAATCATGCTAGTATAGCATCGTTATTGTGCTAAAAAGAGTGTATTTAAAAAAGAAAAAAGAAAAGAAAGAGAAGAAAAAATAAAGAAAGAAGAAAAAAAACCTCTTCCAACAAGTAGGAAGAACTAACTTTGTATCTTACTGCAAATCATCCTGTAATGCTGAATTATTTGGAAATGGTTTTTCTATCATGCAGAGGTCGGGAACTGGCAGTGGTAAGGCATTTTACTTGCCCGAGTAAAGAAACTGATCTCCAGCCTGAATATTAAGCTCTGGTATAGTCAACTCCTGCTCTTAGTGCTGTGTTTTTAATGGCTGCTTCTCTGGTTGTAGCGTTATTAATGTTGTCATGAAAGTATTTTATGTATTTTTTGCAAAATCTTTGTATATCTTATGTTTTTCTCCTAGGCAGTATGTATAGACGTAGAAAAAAGTGAACGTGTTGTCGAATCTTTTCAAGCTGACGTAAACAAGTTAAAAAGGCAAATTGCACAAAAGAAGAGTGAAAAAGAACAGGAAATAAGTAAGTTGCCTTTTAATTTATTTTTTTTTTAAATTTTTTATTTCAGAAACAGATGCTGTAAGGGTAGAACACTTTGTGGAATTATTTTGTATTCCTGAGAGCTCGTAGCAAGAGAAAAAAAAAATCACGTTGGGGAGGGTGTGTGATAGATTGTGATGATACCTGAACTGTACAAGTACGAGTACTGCAGCTGTTTCTGTGGGAGTTGCCCAGTGCTAACAAAATTAAAGCACAGGAGAGAGACAAAGCTGTAGAGAAAGAACGAGAAAGTCAGTTCTGGAAATAACAAAGGAAACAATCGGCTGCAGGAAAGGAAAAGTGGAGCAGAGCCAGGAATGGAAAAAGCAAATCTAAACACCAGAGAGATTCCTTTTTGAAGTACTACCTAGAAACTGGGCACTGTGATTACAGGCCAGCAGCTATCAATGGGCTTTAAAAATCTTTATTTCCTTTCGCCCTCCCCAGCCCTGTCCCCAAATACAAGCCCAGCACCAATGAAGTTGGAGCTCAGTTATGTCACTGGACACCGGCCAAACTGGGTGATGGAAAACAAGTGCTTAAGTGATGAACGTTGTGGATCATCCAAAGTGTTGTCTAGAAGCTTTTTGCCCTTACAGCTTTTAGTGGCTCTATTGGCTTTTTCACCACTGATTTAGAGGAGACCATCTGCATTTTTATCCTCCTCTCCCACTGAATCCTAATTTAGTCAGCATTTTTTTCCATTATTTGCTTAGTGGTGAGCACAAACGTACTGTTTTTCGATATTGAACTAAACCTTCCCAAAACTCTGTTTTTGAAGTCATTCTCATCTTCAGGAGTACGTACTAGAAAGTGGAAGAAACTCTTTAAATGCAGAATGTTGTTGGAATTTGCATGCCTATTTCACGTACCATATCATCACTGATAGGAATTTCAATCCGTATTAGTTTTAATTCCATGAAGCCACTGAAATATTGTCCTTGCAGGGTGTTGGGGGATTCGTTTGTGGAGAAGCTGAGGTTGGTAATACATTGATTTATTCAGGGCTGTACAAGCATGATGGTCCTCACTTTGTAGTGAAGCTCTGAATGCAGAAATTATACTTCTGCTGGGAAATAAATCGCATTAAAAATCCCTGGTTTTATTAAGGTTGCTTCTGCATTCTGGATTACTACTATAAGTTTTCATAGTATGTGTTTAGGACTGATGGGGACAGTAATACGTGTATGTTCATCTTTTTTTGATTAAGAAAATTAAGGAGCTGCAGTGAGGCCTGTTGTGTGGACGTGTTTGGCTGGTTGCCACACTGTCCCTCCTTCTTGAAAACCGAGTGCGGCTTCAGGAGACTCCTGCTTAGCAGTAGATAGGTTTTGCGAAGAGCCCGGACCTTTCCAAAGAGATATTGCTGATCTACTTCAATTTGTGAGTGTAAGGGAAGACTGACGGGAGAGAGTAGAAGCAGAGAATAGGCAAATGGGAAGTAATATTAAAAAACCTCCCAACAATTCATAAGCAAATTATATATTACAAACACTGCCTCTTTTTTCCACATTTTGAAGTGATAACCAAATAACCAAAATTAGTAATTTTAGCTACGAGGTGTTTTTTATTTTTTATCTTGTTATTTAGAGCTGTGTCTGAGACTAAAAGATGACTTGATGGGTTAACACTCTAAACTGTGCAATAGGCCTCTCTGCTGCTACCACTAGATATTTTTATTTTCTCTGGGCAGCAAGGTGCTGTCGTCACATGAGCGTTTTAGCGCTGAGTTTGATCTGTCAGCCCAGGTTTTTCCTTCTCTGAACCTCAAAAATAAGGTAAAGGAGCCAGCAACAGCCACAGATCATGGGAAAGGTACAAGTGGTGTGAATCACTGCTGATGAAACCACCAGGGAGCTGCTACTACCCGAGCTGTGGAGAAGCAGAGATGGGTATTTAGTGTGACTGGAGCTGTTGCCAGCCCATATGGCAAAAGATGGAGGAGGAGGAGGAGGAGGAAGAAGAGCAGTCGGTGGTAGCCTCTAGATACTACCAGATGCAAATGCTGGGCTGAAAATTTATGCCAGAGCAGATAATCCTGTGAGAGGACTGAAACACGAAAACATGCAGCTTGTATCCCTGCAATATTTTTAGATGTGAGTAGCTAAATACTGAAGCTGGCCTTCTGTTCTCTCACTTTCTCAACATCGGGAGCATTTCCTCGGTTTTAATGGGAGGAAAAGGGAGCATGTGATTCAAATCCCCGCGGTAGTGGTGTGTGAAAGCCTGTTATTCTGACCAATATTTGGTTACCAGGTTATGGCTTTAAGGTTGCAGAATGAAAGCCAGCTGAGGCTTTGCTTACAGATCACTGAAATGATTTTGCACGTGTAGCAGCGGGCTCTGGGGTATCGTGAGCGCCCTGCACTTCCCAGGTGTCAGGAAATCTCCCACCGCAGCAGTTCTCCTGTGGTGGACCAAGCCTGGAGTGCTGTTATGTGGCCGCTTGAGGGAATATGCTCTTTTTATTACTGAAGAGATACCTCACTGACTCGATTAAAGGAACTCTTCAGCCTTGATTTTTGCTTTTTCCAGAAGTACGATCTTACAGTGAGTAGAGCCGATACCGTTTTGTCTTATCCCAGGTAGCTTTACGTGTAGCGGCGTCAATTCAAACAGCTGTTTGGAGGACAATAACCAGTTAGAAACCAGTCGAAAACGTAAATCTCTCTCAGGGCTTAACAAACCTTCTTGCAAAAAAAGTTTTTCCTCATGTCTGATGTATACTACTCTAATTGAAGCTGCCTCCTGCTTACCTTTCCACAGCAGCCTCTTAGGCACGTTTGAAGACTGAAACTGTGTCCTCAGTCTCCTCTAATTATCCCAGTTATTACAGTCTCTCCTCTTAGGTCGTGATACCTAGATCTGTAATGAGCCCTTTTCTTTTGTAGAATTTCTCCAGTTTCGCCCCTGTGTCTAAAACTGCGGTGCTCAAAATTAAATACAGTATCCCAGTTGTAGTCTTAACCATTACGGTACCTGCTGAAATAATCCTCACCTGTTTCTCCATGGCTGAGTACATTTAACGCGTGTCGATATTTATAGTTTAGAAAAATCAACGGTAAACCCGAGTTTCTTCTCTGCAGCAGGATGTAACTGTTCCCCGTCTTGCAGTTTGTGCAGTTCTTTATTTCTGCGCATGTATTCCTTAAATTGTTTTCCAAATCATCTCATACTAAGATCACTTTCAAATTCCTGTTCTGATACTCGGTTGTGGTTGCAGCTATTACTAGCATAGCACCGTCTGTAATTTTAATAAGCACGTGCTGATTAAATTCCATCATTTAGGTTGTTAATGCGAGTCCAGTTGGAGTGCAGAGCTGTGAGAGCTTCATCTTGATGTATCTTTCCAAGGTGACTGCTAATCATTGTAATTGTTCTTTAACCAGTTCTCCAGCTTTTTTTTTTTGCTTTTTTTTAATCCTGACAGTGCCTGCGTTGCTGTCTATTCATTATGAAACATGGAGAAGATGTGAAATCCTTAAAGGTGTAATATATCTATGACTTTTAGTCTTGCCTTGATTGTTAACACCACCTGGAAAAGAGGAAAAAAGCCAACACATTGGAAAGAGACTGTCTTTAGTGGAAAAACTTATTTATAGCAAGCGTCTAACTGTACAGTTACTCAAATAGAAGCGTCAGGTTAATGATTGGGCTCGATGATCTCGAAGATCTTTTCCAGTGTAGACAATTCTGTGATTCTGTGAAAATGTAGCACGCTTGCACTTAGTTTGTTTGCTTTCTGACACATTTTGGTTTTGTAAGTCGGACCTGCTGGGGTAAATGAGTTATGACGAGTTTCATATGTGCGCTGCTAGATTTAGGGAAGGTGCTCTGTCAAGCTCGGGGTAGGATGTAGTCATGAACAAGGTTTGACGTGAGGTTAGTGTCATATATAGTTATTGATACGAAAATCAGAATTGCCCAAGACAAGTAGTGGAGACTGAGAGGAAGAGAGCCTGGAAAGCAATCCCGGGGATGAGCGTCTCATAGTAGCAACCAGGAGGAAAGGAGAGAGAGCAGCGAAGGGCTGGGTGGGTGCAGTGTGCTACAACTAGGTTACGTCAAGCATGTTGCAAAGCCGGCGTTAAGCACACCCATGTTCTCTGCTTTTGTAGGAATGCAGCAAGCAATTTTAAGCAGGCAGATGCCGACAGATAACTTGGAACCCATGTTTGTTCCACGAATGTCCTACACTGGATTTGCCGTGGAAGGCTGCACGCTTGAAGATTCGGATGTCTCTGATCCTCCGCCTCCGTATTCCGATTTCCATCCCAGCAGTCAGGAAAGTACTGTCGGTCACGGTCCCCTCGAAAGCAATGTTTTTATGCCTCGACCTCAAGCAGTAGGTTCTTCCAGTTACGTTTCCACAAACGCAGGATTGAAATATTCTGGTAATGGAGCGTCCATGCCATCTTCCCAAAGAGCGGTCGCTGACAATGTTGACGACTCAGAAGACAGTGATTATGAAAATTTGCTTGAACCCACGGAGTCCTCTGACAGTGAATACTCACAGACAAGGGATTCACGACCTTCGGCACATCCCGACGGTGATTCCAGGAACACTCAAACATCTCAGATTTGATAGGGGGGAAAAAAATCCCCATGACACTGTTTTTCATAATTGTTACAGAGACATTTTTGGGGATTTAACCTGGAGGAAACGAACTACGCAGGATGACTGTGCGCACGAGATGTAGAAGACTTGCACTAGATGGTTTATTCACCTTGTGATACGTTTTGCAAGTTTTATAATGGAATCATTAGGATAATCAAGTTGTACTAATGCTGATGAGGTTCATGGATGTACTGGTAAATTTAGGCAAAATGAAATTTCTAGAGATCTTGTAGCTTTTGTTGCCGTATTTTCTTTAAGACAATAAATTGGGATGTGGTAACTAAGCACAGTTAGTCAACAAATAATGTTCTCAAATCAAAACTTACCTCTTGCACTATCATGCCTTGAATTTTAATTTTTTTGAAAGGGAATGAATATATCAGCCGCCTTCAAAATAGCTTTCTATGGTAAGCCAAATTGGCCTTTGCAAGCAGAGAAATTTTGATAATTCCGAGAAGCCTGATTGGAACAGATATGATCTACCTTCTTCTATCGGCATGTTCTTTTAACAGAGAAGGGGTTCGTTTCAGCTTTTTTTTTTTTTTTTTACTAGCAGAATGTGTGTATCACTTACAATGATGGTTGCCTTTATTTCTGTAAAGGGTGTGGGCGGGATGACTGGTAAATCATCATCCAAATGAATGTCATAAAATATAATTCTTCTGGTCTCGCCGGGTTTACAATGACTTTACGCCACGCTAGCCTCGTTTCTTGTCTCACTTGTTATTTTAGCATAAATACAAAGTGCACATAGAGGAGTAAATGACTGACAGAAGTAGTAAATTCCATCATGATTGGACTTTGGAGCCTGCAAATTGCAAACATCAGAGACTGCTTCTTGCGTTTTATCTGCATTTGAATACTGGATTTACGCTTCTAGATGAGTTACTGTATGTGATAAATAGGGGAATAGGGTAGGAGAAGATTGTTTTGGAGAGTCCCCTGGGTTTATTACCTCTTTTCCTCTGGGTGAAATGTGTAAACGATTATTTTAATTTGAATTACAGCTCTTGTCAGGAAACTGCCATTTGGGATAAATGAAGTGTGGTATATTTAGAGAATTTCATGTTTGGATGCACTTATTTTTATTTAAATACCGCTTGTACGCTGATGTTGCCCAAAATATGTGAAATTGTGCCACTAAGAAGTTTGTATTATTGGACTTGATCCCTGCCCTGTAAATGAGAAAATACATATTTTAAAAAGAGGTTATCTTAAGCATTTATCACTTGGAGGTGTGAATAACCACTTCTTTGGTTTACACCCAGAAGAACAAAGCAGTCATTGAAAAGCTTAAATATATTGGATTTACAAAAGACGAAAATTCCAGTATGTATTCTGTGTGTAGGCAAAAGGCTGTTTGTTAGCCTCTCCTCACCTGTACTAAATTAAGGAAAATTACCTTGTGGGGGGAGAAAAAAACCCAGATATTGCAGTTGCCACTCTTCTGTCGGGTGTTTTCTACCTTTAAACATCTAGTGGGCTGTTTTAACTATTTGACATTGTTCTCATTTAGCCTTAACTTCACGTGTTTTCGGCTTCGAGTGTCACTGACCGGAGAACTTGCTCTGGCACTTAGAGTGCTCTAAGGGGGGGGGGTGTCGAAATAGGAACCAACGAGAGATGGCAACTACTGGTTTTATTTTTATTCCACGCAGAAACCTGCAAAATGTACATCTCTGACAAAGCAGTTAAATGTGACAATAAAATCTTATTTAATCCTGTAA
Organism: Apaloderma vittatum; assembly: GCF_000703405.1. Classification (NCBI taxonomy): domain Eukaryota; kingdom Metazoa; phylum Chordata; class Aves; order Trogoniformes; family Trogonidae; genus Apaloderma; species Apaloderma vittatum. The sequence continues at coordinate 19,398 of NW_009709685.1, forward strand.
CTTAGATTTTAATATTTTTCAGGTTCCGTGTCAGTGAAGTAACTCGCCAGAGTAAGAGGGGGATTTGGTGGAAGGGGGTAGCACTAAAAAAACCTGGATATTGCACACCTGCCGCACAATCTTACAGTTTTGTTGGCACAAAAATCCTTGAGTTCTGGAATCTTTTAATGACAAAAAAATGTCTTAAGTTCTGCTTGGTTTTACACATAACATGTAGGTGAAATGAGTGTGTAATTGTGTCCTCTGGCCCTTGCCTGTCTGCAGGTGCCTTCGTTTACTGTAACTGCTCACTCAGAAGAACAAAGGATATAGTTTATTTAATTTTTTTTAATTCAGAAAACATTCTGTGAAAAATACACATCAATGGACTTTGCAGATTTTGATACAGTCCTGTTAAAAATAGTGGTGTTGGGTTGTGATCCGTCTGAAGGCCATAGGGAGCAGCTTTAACAGTAAAGAAAACCGGAGCTTCACACCCATGAAGTTAAAGGTTTCCACGTCTGACTCCTGCAGAGTTTCTTTTGGTGATTCTCAGGAGCACAAAACCCAGCAGCAAGACCTGTCCACTCTCTCACAGGTAGGTGGCATCGAAGAAGAGCTGCTAAAAACTGGCATCTGTGCCTTCCAGTGCAAAATCCTGTAGTTTCACTGGTACAATGAAACATTTTCTGGTTTGTCCTTGTGAGAGACCTACAATTGCTGTTCCCTTTACTTCCAGATTTACTTTGATTTTCTTCCCCGTCCCCTTCTCAGTAGTTGGTAGCTAGAAGAAGGGGATTGTACCATATGGGAAGTCTCAATAAGTTAGGACGATCACATATGCTTACACAAGGAAGCTTCAGCAAATATTTCTGAGGTCACCCAGGACTGGCACTATGTGAGTCTCCAAGTCTTCTGTTTGCTTCTAGAATGGTGCGTGTTGGCAGAAAGAACCATGAGCATCTTTAATTTTGGCTCTAGGCAGGTTTTGTATTCTTGTCTACCATCTCCTAACTCCTGCAGGATGTTTTGCTGGCTCTGACCTGTCCTGAGTTAAAAGTTCAGAGGGAAGCTGTTGTTTCGTGTAGCAGCAAAATAAGGTAAGCGAAGACTGATCCGATTTCCTGTGAGGTGGCGAGATGCTCCAGACTGTCCAGGATCGGATCAGTACCCTCTCTTGCTTAGCTCCTTTTATTTACACTTAACACCTTTGACTATAGCAGTTGGTGGCGTGTAAAGAAATCGATTTGACTTCGGGTCAAACTGACAGCAGCATCTTCTGTCCTATCCACCTCCCCGTGCTTGTAATTGCTGCCGGAGGGAAACTCCTCTCGGTGCAGAGGGTGCACGGTCATGGAATTTCTTGGGTTTGGGTGAACCCCTGCAAATGAGCAAGCGTGCTGGGCCACTGTTCCTTTAGGTCATCTCATATGAAAAGGTGCCTTTGTCTGTCTCTGATTTGTCAGTCTGTAACTTTTTCCCACCTGCAAGGTTTATTTTAAGCTTTTTGACAACAGACTTCCTTGGTTCTCCTGTCGCTGCCTATGAGCGGTCTGTAGATGGGGTGAAAGGTGTTGACCTCCTTGGCTTCCTCTGACAAGAATCTTCCCCTGGCTTCAAAGACATTGAGGTGCTGGAGCAGGTCCAGAGAAAGGCAACAAAGCTGGTGAAGGGTCTCGAGAATAAATCTTATTCGGAGAGGCTGAGGAACTTGGAGTTGTTTAGCCAGGAGAAAAGGAGACTGAGGGGAGACCTTATTGCTCTCTGCAACTGCCTGAAAGGAGATTGTAGAGAGGTGGATGTTGGTCTCTTCCCCCAAGGTACAACCAACTGGATGAGAGGAAATGGCTTCAAGTTACGCCAGGGAAGGTTTGGGTTAGACATTAGGAAAAACTTCTACACTGAAAGGGTTGTCAGACAGGGGAACAGGCTGCCCAGGGAAGTGGTGGAATCGCCACCCTTGGATGTATTCAGAAGCCGCCTAGATACGGTGCTCGGGGCAGTGGTTTAGGAGTGGGCCTGGCAGAGTTAGATGACGGCTGGACTTGATGATCTTGAAGGTCTTTTCCAACCATAATGATTCTATGGTTCTCTCGGTGCATAACACTATGGCGGTTTCATGTGCACATTGCTCCGTTGTATGCTCGTGTGTGTGTGTATCTGCGTGTACATATGCCTTCACACTGCTCACTTCTGTAGCTTATAGATTTAGGCAGAAAGCAAGCTTAATTACAGTTTTATTAGTACATTGCTAAGTCCTTGGACAGCTATTCTGGGCTGTGGTCAGAGCAGTGACTCCGGCATCTCAGTGCTCAAATTTGTATTTGTCACCTTTGAAGGATTCCTGCCAAGCTTCTCACCTGCTTCATGTTTCACACCTCACCTGGGAAAGTGTAAGAATGTTTCTTCAAATTGTTGACTCCTGTGTTTTCTTAAGCTTCACTCTTACTTACCTGTAAATAAGCTTGGCAGCATTTCAGCTGAAGCTGCTAACAAGAGAGAAAAAGAGATTCCCTTGCTGTGACCGAAAATACCTGCAGGTTCCTCCCTGGGAAGGGCTTGTGTTGTTCTCGCTGCTGGAAGCAGAGAGGGCTGTCTCGTACCAGCTTCAAACAGAACTGAGGAGGTGCGGGCTGACTGCTGTTTGGGTGGGACAGAGGAACTAGAACAAGCAAAAAAACTTGGTGTTACTCGGAAGCGGGGCTGTGATGCTCAGATTTTACTGAGTTAGGAATGGCAGCCAAGGGTCTGGAGTTGGAACGAGATGATCTTTAAGGTCCTTTCTAACCCAAACTGTTCTATGATTCTCTGACTGTGATTCTTCACAGACCACGGACAAAGACCTTTGTTTCCTGCCTAGATCCAGAACAGCCTAAGGATGGTCTTTGCACCTTCATACAGGGAGCAGCTGCTAATCTTGGTGCTTCAGGCGCATCGTTTTGGGGGTATGTAATTGCCTTGGTAAGATTACAAGGTCTTTCACTGCTCTCATTCTCGTACTGTTGCTTTCAGATGAAATAACTGTCTGAGGGTTTGGTTTTGGTTTTGTTTTTTTTTTATTTTTTAAAGCTAAGTTTCTACACTTTCCATACATCTGATGGTAATTATACTTTAATTACATCCAAAGCCTTTAAATCCTTTGGAGCACACATTGTCTTTTGGCCGGGAGCACTTAGCAAACCCCTTGGAGAGCAAAGGACCCTCAAGGCAGGTCAGTGGTTTGTGTGGTCGGTGGGGGTAATCCTGGGGCTCCGTTTCACTGCCAGAGGGACAAATCCTGCACTCCAGCTGCTCGGTAAAGTGTGCGTTAGGAGCTCGACCTCCTTATTTTGAGAGAATTTCAGGTTCAGCTTCCTGGGGAAAGTCCTGTACGTGAAGTGGGATGTTAAAGCAGGTCAGCCTCAGCAGCAAGAGCTACCCTCGTGGAAGAAGGGACTCGTCGCAATCACGTCGCTATCTGTTGACGCTAATACTGGATCCAGGTGGGTCGGGATTAAATCCTGCAGCAGGCTGCGTGCCAGTGGAAATCGAAGAACGTTGGTTTTCCCTCTTTAAACAAGGTGTTAACTTGAAGCTCCTTCTCTTTTCCCTAGGCATTATCCAGAGAAAAGAAAATACCTTATTGCTTTTTTTAGGCCTATTAGGGAACAGATATCCGCTGAGCTCGGCCGGAGGAGCTCGAGGCCACCGAGGCTGGGAAAGCTGCTGGTTCTGCAGCGTTTGCAGGTTGCTTTGGGGTTTTGCATTAATTATCTCTGGCTCTCCCGAGGCCCCGTGGTGCACAAGGCGTTTTGGGTGGCTCTGCCATTTCCAGGGCTCTTGGTAGTCACCTATGACCAAGGACATTTTCCTCGTGTGGGTTTGTGTACCATATACTTAGTTCCTCTGGCTTTATTTTGGAGAAGGTGTTAGGAAAGAAAAAATCTAAAAATCCTCAAGAGACGGGTTAGTAATAGAATAAACATACAGGCATTTTGAAATTCTTCCATTAAAAGCAATTTTTTTATTTTTTGTTTTTAACTTACCAGAGTTATTTTCCTACTCAGTGATTTTCCTTGGGCAAACGTTTTCTTCCAAAGGAGGAAAAATAGTACTGCTAAGGGCTTTCCCTTCAAAAGGCCTATTTCCACCATGGGGATTGTTCCAACAATTTTTTTTTGTGCCAGTTTGTGATTTCTAACACTTTTTCAAGAGCGAGAGCCTGCTGCAACTGCCATCTCAAAGCTGTGAGCAGAGATCATTGGTGGTCTCTAGTACCAAAAAGGAATGGCTAATTTTAACCATAAACTGAGCCTTCTTAAATAAAACGTTCTTATTCAAGTCTCATGGAAAAAGCTCCTTAAACTTATATTGCTCAAATGCTGTGGCTGTAGCTTTCTAGTTACAGCAAGAATTCCTGGTTGAAAGGCAGCACTGAAGGCTCTGCTTGCTGTTCAGCTAGTTTTTGTCTTAAGCAAGCTGTAGAGAGATTTGAATTTAATCTTCCATCATGTAGTGCCTTGCTGTGAGGTTGTCTGGATACCTCACGCTCGATTAACGTGAAGTGCAGACGCTTGCTTACAGAGAACAGTTCTGTCTTAAGCAGTTGCTTCATAAATCATAAAATACGGGGATAGCTCTGCTGTTTGGTGTTACCTATAGTCAGAATTGGGCGGTTTAGGACTTTTATTTCATTAAAAGCCGTTAAAATGGGGTGATGCTCACGTGAGACTTGCCTCTGTCCAGCCATGGTGTTTCTCCTGGTGCTGGGCGAATCAGCACCAGAGTGACTCTGCTTTTTTTACCAGCGAAAGGCAGAACCAGGGTCCTCCACCTGTGACACCTCAAGGTATGAAGACCAGTAAGTGCCCAAGCACAGCTTTGCCTCATTACTGTGAACCAGGAAACAAATCTCTTTTGTGGATTTGCCTTCTGTGAGCCCCTTGTCTTATTTACTGGGGGATTTTGACAGGTTAGTTTCTACTGTCTTCTGTATCTTGGAGTGTGGTTGTCATGGTCCTTGGGATGCTGTGTAGCCTCTCAAGGCAAGATTCCTGTGCACAGACTACAAAGTTATTGAATCTTGATGGTCAAATTGACTGGTTTTAGACAGAAAAGTTCCAGCTCAAATGTATTTCCTTAAGCGCGCTGTGGATTAAGCAAGCAGTGCATAATTCTGAGACGTTTCCTCACCTACCAGGGAGATGTGTCTAAAATAAGCTGGAAGGCTAGATTAGGTATTTATTTTTTCCCCTTCTCAATTTGCCAAAGCACAAAAGTAAAACTATACAGGTGAGGAGGGGAAAGGTTTCTTAGAGAATCAATTGGACCCAAAAAGTTCCCAAGATTTGGTGAAGATAGAGAAGGGATAAATTCTGTGCACTGATGTACTGATCGCTGTTTTGTTCAGGAATGTAGCAGAAATGTAGAGTCATGTGGGAACCGTGTGGGAGATAAGTAGTTTGAGGACAAGGCAGCCCAATCCTGGAGAAACCTTAGAGGAGTGGGAACCCAAACCCAACTGCCTGTTGAACATCCGGAGATGGAGCCATGGCTCTCCCCAACTTCAACCAGCAGTAAAGTGACGTGACGAGATTTTATTTTGGACCAGATTCCAGCTGGCATCCAAACCTCTCACCCCTTCGTTAATCTGAGACCTTGCAGGTCTGGACCATTCGTTTCGCTGGCTGTCACGCCAGCAAAATAATACGAAGGTTTTGGCGTGCAGAGCGACGAATGCTTCGCTGACTTGGAGGTTATTAAACCAGCTGCCACCTGATAATAATAACTCTTATCGTAGTGATGTTAAATTTAATGCAGCCTGAACACTTGAAAGAACAGAATGCTGAACTTTTTGATGGGTACCAGTGTGCATCGGCCACGGAGCTGAAGGTGGGAGCCGTGATTCCCAAGGTGCTAACTGAGCACTGGGTGAGTCTTCCCACGGTCTCTCCTCACGGTCTGCCTCTTGCACTGCAATTCCTAACGCGCTGAGGACATTTTTTGCAGCATTGCCCTTCCACCTAAGGGGCTCAAACACCATACAAAGCTGTCACAGAAAGCTTTGATGGCCACCTGAGGCCACGGTGCAGGAGGTGTTGGTTGTCTCTTGCAGGATGAACCTGCCCATGCCTCCCAACTCAATCACCTGTGCCCCTCTGGTAGGTAAGAGGTACAATTCCTGCCTGAATTTAAGAATTTTTCCCTGTCTGTCTTTGTAAAACTAGACTCCTCAGGCCTTCCTCCTGCCCCTCTGCTCTGCCCTGGTGAGGCCAGATCTGGAATGTTGTGTCCAGTTCTGGGCCCTCAGCTCCAGAGAGACAGGGAACTGCTGGAGAGAGCCCAGTGCAGCCCCAGGGATGATGGAGGGATGGAACATCTCCCTGGGGAGGAAAGGCTGAAGGAGCTGGGGCTCTGCAGCTGGAGAAGAGGAGCCTGAGGGGTGACCTCATTCATGTGTATAAATGTGTCAAGGGGGAGTGTCAGGAGGATGGAGCCAGGCTCTGCTCAGTGACGTCCAATGACAGGACAAGGGGCAATGGGTACAAGCTGGAGCACAGGAGGTTCCACAAAAACATTAGGAAAAACTTTTTCCCTGTGAGGGTGCCGGAGCCCTGGCCCAGGCTGCCCGGGGAGGGTGTGGAGTCTCCTTCTCTGGAGACTTTCAAAACCTGCCTGGTCACGTTCCTGTGTGACCTGCTCTGGGTGGTCCTGCTCTGGCAGGGGGGCTGGACTGGATGATCTTTCGAGATCCCTTCCAACTCTTAGCATTCTCTGGTTCTTTGTTTTGGTAATCACCACTGCGCAGGTTGCTTGTTGTCCTCTAATATTGCCTGGTTGCATGATGGATCTGTGATGGACTCCATAAGCTCTCAGAGAGCAGGAGAAATGCACTATCTCTGCTGCTTGAGGGTGGTTGGGTAATGCAAGGAGCCCAGAGAAACCACAGGGAGTTACTTTAACAAAGAGCACGTTACAGTAGTAGAAAACAGTTGCACCAATGACTGTCGGAGCTGCAAAATGGGAACTTTCTCCACTATGCAAACAGGATCATGAGAATTTAGGAGGATGGAGAATACTACTCCCGCTCACTTCAGCAAGGAAGACCTACTGTCTTCAGCAGGGAGGACCTCTGGCTCTTTTAATCCCAGATCCTGCCTCAAATTTCCAATCCTTTAGCAGAAAAATGAGCAGATAGCCTGACTGGAGGACCGAGCTCCTGGACTCACACAGCCCTCACACTCCTCATCCCACTGGAGAGTAGGACAAGGGATCTGCTGGTTGTGCTTACACATGCCTGACCCAGACACTTGGGTGGGACTGAAGCTGTTATTTTAGCAGCAGGTTTGTCACCGACTCTTATTTCTAGTCAGTCCTTTGGCTGCTCAGCAGAGGTGGCCAAGGAGGGCGATGGTGGCTCTTGTTCTGCCATTTGTATGTGGTTGCTAATTGTCCAAATCCAGATGAGGTGTTGGCTTTGGTACATTTTAAGGGATCCTAACCCAGTGAGACCAACCTAGGAAATAAAAACAGGCACATGATAATGGGATGCATGAAGCCTAGCACTGCTATTGCCATTTTAACTGCTCTCCCACAGGGTGCTGGCAAGGAAATGCGTGCTCACATCCTGCTGAGTTGAGGATTTGGGGCTAAAATCTTTAAATCAAGCCTTTATACCTAAATTCCAGCTCTGCCTGTTGAGCCTGTCTCCGATAAGATACCCATAGCTTGGTGCTGGAAGAGCTGGGAAGCCTGTGAAATGAAAAGCGCAGGTTCTGCTGCGGTGTGGGGAAAAGGTGTAGATGCTTCAGCAGTGATTCAGTGAGCACTGCTGTGAAAAATCACTCTTGTAATTTTTGGTAGTCCATGCTGAGCTACTTACCCATGCAGCAGAGGAGCCAGGGAACTTCTCAGTCCATTTATCAAAGCGCTTGCAATTCAGAGCAGGGCAGGCACTAAAAAAATATTGAGCAGCGAGCGATCATTTCTACGCTGTGTGTAGATGCTTTGTGTCCAATCGATGGGGACAGGGGATGGGACTTATCTCGGTCATTACTTCTGTGCTGACGTTCCCGAGGGAGGCAATCGATTTGGCGAGGTTTACAAAACAGCCTTGGCCTTCAGTGTTGTGAGGAGGGTCATCCGAAAAGCAGCCGGTGCTGAATTAACCCCTGGGCTTTTGACGGGCTTGCTCCCTTCAAAATCGACGATTTCCAGACATCAGGAGGTGCCCGTGCCAGACGCCACCGTGAAGCAAGTCCCTTGGTAACACCGGAGCAACGGCGGCAGAGGAGGCAGAGCGGTGGGATTGCTTTGATCTTCAGCTGAAGCCGAGATAGGTTATAGCCTGTATCAGCTGAAATCCAGATTCGTAATACCCAGCATCGCATGGAAAGCCAAGCGATTCCCTTTATCTAGTTGTCCTAGAAACTCCGCCGTGGCTTGTTTCATCCTTTGCTCCTGGGAATCGCATATGAGGAATCCTTCCTCAGCACGAGAAATGGGTTGGTATCGAGTGCCTCGTAACCCTGATTTCACAGCACATGGCTTTTCCACTTGGCTCGAAAGCCATTTTCTCGGGTTTACTGTTCACATCTTTGTCATTAAGCACAACTCTTTTGATTCGATTTTTTCCCATTTCACAGTTAGGTTTGATCTGAGTGCGCTGCAAAGTTCGAGGGATGGGATTGCTGAGTGCATCTGCAGGACAAGTGCTCTGCCTCCCTTCCCCGCTGCCCCACTCTACGGGCGAGAGGCTTTCTCTGCTCTCCCTTCATCCCTCTTTTGTTCGACTGGTCCTTGCTTGGAAGAGCTTAAAAATCTGTCTTTATAAGACCTTGGATCAGGCAGGTTCTTACTCACAGAGCTGCCCTCCGCAAGCAGAGCGATCGGTTACCAGCTTGCTGTAGTCTGAAGGAAAACCCAAACAAGCTGCTGAGTCAAACTAAATGTGGGTTTTTTTCAAGCTTAGCCTAATCCCTTCTAAAGCTTTATTAATGCTGAGTTATTTTCAAGGCTATCTGTTTATTTTTGTTTCCTCTTAGGCTTTATTCTGTATTTGTTTGAGAGAGCGAGCGAGTCTCTTAGGACTCAATACCTTGATTGCGATTTGGAACAGAGCAAATCTCAGAGTCTTGCAACCTAGTTTTTTCTTTTGAGTCACCTGCAAACCCACAAATTTTCCTTTAAAATATTTTCACAATTCGATTTAAAATTTTGGGAAACGAAACCCAGTAGCGTTTCCAGGTGGAAAGAAAGCATCAGGTGTAGCTGAGAGGGAGTCCTGCTTGCAAAGTGGTGTTTTTGCTGCTGTGGGGTGCACATCTAGCACACAGCTTTCAGCCCATGCTTTTTTTCACATATATATATTTTTATGAAGCGGCTGTTGGAGCAGCAGCTGAGCCCTCAGGGGTGTAAAGCTGTGGCTTTATCCACCACTGAGGTGGGCCAAGCAGGAGCTCAGCAGGATGCTGGTGCCAAAGCACATTGCTCATGAACTGACATCTGATGGCAACAGCCTGCGCTTTTAATGGCAGCAAGAAGGGCTTTGCTTTTAATTTTCTTCTGAAAAATGTCACTCATGCAATCTTTTCTGCCTTTCATAAGCTGATTTTTATCTGCTCCCAAACCTGATTCTTTTTTTTTTTCCTTTTTTTTTTTGTTGTCATGCTTGTGGAGATGGGAGGGCACCTGCTGTTTTTGCAGGAGACAGATGCTGCTCTGTGAGTAACCAAGTCCTACAGATCTCCCCGGAGCAACCTTCCCTTCTCACCCCTGCTGCTCCTCGAGGATGAGCCGACCAGTTATCGATGCTGGGGAATCGTGCAGATTTTCTCCTGCTTTCAGCAGGGAAACTGTTGGCCAAGAGCCACATCCACCCAGCAGGCGGGAGCTGAGGAGGCAGAGTTTTTTCTCTTTAACCTGGGAGCTCTGCCCTGAGCTGGGCAAGCTCTGCAAACCTAACGTGCATGGTGTGTCTCTTAAACTTCAGTTTTAGCCGATTCCTTCCTAATCCTGGGAGGTGCCCAAGGGCATGTGGCGGGATGCCTTCCTGGTGACCGAAGATTATGCATGGTGTGTCTCTTAAACTTTAGTTTTAGCCGATTCCTTCCTAATCCTAGGAGGTGCCCAAGGGCACGTGGCGGGATGCCTTCCTGGTGACCGAAGATTTTGGAGCCTTCTTCCACCGCGGGGCTGGCTGAGGCCACCAACAGCCGTTCTCAAGCCAGTTTTCTGCACAGAAAACCCCCAACACCCCTGCTGGTCTCACGCCATGAGGGCAGGAGGGAGCTGTGCTTGCGGCAGTGATGGGTTTGCATCGCACAACTTCTTCCTGAGCACTTAACCTGAACACGTGTGCCGTGCCTTGCAGGGGGCAGGCGTGACGTTTAGCGTAAGACACTCAAAGACTGAAAACGTCCCCTTTCCCAGCGCTGAGCACAGAGTAATTTATCCTTCCGCTGTAGCAGCTTGAGAGGGGTCACGCCAGGTCTGCCGAGGATGTGGCCGTTGACCCCGTCTTGGGCGGCGCTGGGCGGGAGCGATGCCCCCGCTGCTCCGCAAAGGCTTATTGCTGTGGGATTAACGTCTCCTGGGCGCGCTGTCCTGCTAATCGCCTCTCACCTCCTGCTTCCAAGCACTGTCATCCCATCCGGGCCTCTCCTGGCCGCACGCAATCTCCCCACACTCTTACGTTCCCGCAGCGGCACCATGCAGATTTTGGGGAGCGAGAGACCCCAGATGGGCGATTCCCCAAGGTGAAATGGGGAGATGCTGAGTGCTGTGGGAGCATCCCGCTGTTACCGTGACACCGCTGGCGTCTTCTGCTCTCACTTTTTGTGTGCCGGGCCCGGGGCGGTTGGATGCGGGCACACGGGCTGGGCAGCAGCGCGGGTGGGTTCAGAAGATGCGTCGCTCTCTCCTGCGTGAGGGCTGGGTATCCCCAGGCATGTTTCTCCTTGCGGGACATCCCTGTGTGTGCTTTCCACATGAGATAAATCCTGAAGCAGACCGAAGCCAGGCTCCATCCCAGCATGTGCTTTGCTTTTTCCTGCAAGCACAAGAATGACAGCCGGGGGTTTGCATTCCAAGCCCAGCCCCGGCAGTGTGAGGGCACGGCTGAATCTCCGTTTGTTCCTGCTTATCTGCTAACAGCTCTGACCTGCTTACCAGAGAGGCTGTGTCGATGCTGAACAGGGTTGGTTTGGGGTGGTTTTTGGTTGGTTGGCTTTTTCTTTCCTATAGTGCGTTGGAAATATTCGTATCTTATTTTACTGAAAGCAGGAGGCTTAAGGGACTGCTGAAATACCTTGTTGGGGGAGGAGGGAATGCTCCTGATGGCACGGGCGTGCAGAGACAGCCTAAATCACCAGAACTCAGTCATTTTAAAGAAAAAGATCTTTTTTCTTTTTAAATTTCTCCAGCAGGATTGTGTTGGAGATGGCCTCACAGGACTCACGGGGAAGTGAGGGCACTCAGTGAAGCTGTGTGGGGCAGCAAAGCCACTTCAGAGAGATTTCACCCATCTGTTAAAGAGCTTGTCCCCTCATGGGTTTGTATCCATCCTTTTTATACGTATTTGTCTTGATTTAGTAAAAAGCCTGAAATAATTTTTGTTGTTGTTGTTGTTTGAGGGGATTTTTGTTGTTTTGGTTTGGTGAAGGCATGGAACTGGAAGCTGACCTGCAGCTCCAGGCATGGCTGGATGAAATTAAGTTAGCCACGGCTTGCGAGCCAGGCAGGGAGCAGGATGCAGCTGGTTCTTCCCTAATTTTCTCTGCTGAGCGATGATTCAATTCCAGCACGGGGAAGCAGGCTCGAATTTATCTGAGCTAACCCTCTGGACTTGGCTCACCCAGGACAAGCCTCGTGCAACTTGCTCCTCTTCCTCTGAAGTTCTCCCAAACTTGAGCACCAGGGGATGGTGTGAAGACATACAAGCGGAGCTGAAGAGGTTTGCAGGAATTGTCTTCAGACAGCAGGTGGTGAGGGAAAAGCAGGCTCCACCGAGGTGGCAAATTGAACGATTTGTGTGGCTTTTCACAGGGGTGAGCAGGAGTGAGGGTGAGTTGTGTTCCTGGACCTCAGTGACTCTCCCAACGGACATAGGTCACATTGGAAACAGACTCTGCTCGTACTGGTGAGCATCCAAATCCCGGCTTTGCAATGTTGATTTGCTGGAATTGGAGAAATCGCTCTCTACAAGGAGGTTGTGGTGAGGTGGGTGTTGGTCTCTTCTCACAGATTACAACTAATAGGATGGGGAAATGGCTTCAAGTTACGCCAGGGAAGGTTTGGGTTAGACATTAGGAAAAACTTCTACACTGAAAGGGTTGTCAGAGAGGGGAACAGGCTGCCCAGGGAAGTGGTGGAATCGCCACCCTTGGATGTATTCAGAAGCCGCCTAGATACGGTGCTCAGGGACGTGGTTTAGGAGTGGGCCTGGCAGAGTTAGGTGATGGCTAGACTTGACGATCTTGAAGGTCTTTTCCAATCATAATGATTCTACGATTGAAAGGTGGTCCTGGCAGCTGGGCAGAGCAGGCACTCTCCAAGGCCAGTTCATCGTCACAGACAAGTCAGGAGGGGCACGCCGAGCAGATCTTTGAGGGTTCTCTCTCCATGCATAACCCCGTTTTTATTCCACTGGCTCCAGGTCACAATTGTGCCTTTTTCTTCTTCCCTTTAAAACAGGAAATTTCATTTTTAAAAGAAATCCTATGCAAAGGATGGGACTAGATGATCGTTGTAGGTCCCTTTCAACTGAAAATAATTCATTCTAAAGAAAAAGGGAGGTTTTCCACGACGCGCTGACCAGCAGCAACCCGAGGGCTGCGTTTTGGCGGGGTATTGCCAAGTGAAAAGGGAGACTATGTTTCCGAAAGGGGAGCCCAAAGGCAGAGAACCCTTACATGTCATCTGGAAAAAAGCATATGAGTGCTTTAAAGTGAATTCTCAGCAGTGGCAAACTCCAGCCACTTTCGTAGGCTCGTTAGATATAGCATTTCATTAATGCAACGTGATTATCTTACAGAGATGGATAACTGGAGGCTCATTACCCGACCTGACAGAAGGTGCTGGTCTGCCTTACATTTTCTTTTCTCTCTTCTTTTTTTTTTTTAAAAAATAATAATTTGTAATGTCTTTGAATAATTCTAAGCTGTAACTGCATAGTCATTGTGGGGGGGAATTATAATCAAAACGTCTCCGATACGAACGCCCTGTGCTTTTCCCTTTTCCAGAAATAATTTCGCAGACTGACACCTGCTATTGTGCTGATGCTCTTTTTGCTCCATCAAAATTTTCTGCAGCTATTTCATCTACTCCTTTTTTGAGTTACCGTCACAAAAGGCACTGACTCAAGTCTTTTAGAGTTGTCATTTCAAAAATGCCTTCGGAATAACAACAGAAAAAAATAAAATACGTTTTGCAGGGGAGGGCGAGAGAACCCAAAAAGTACTAAATAGGATAAAGTTGGGCACAACTTGTTTTAGCAGGTGCTTGAAGAGCAGGTGAGCACATTTACCATCCCTTTGGTCTCTGTCTTTCAGGAGGTTTTATGCACAGGCAAGACCTTGACGAAAATCCAAGCAGCGTTTGGTGTTGACGGCTGCTACAAGGTGAAGGGTGCAGCTGCTCGATAACAGAACCGATCGCAAAGACTGGGGCACTGGGATGGGTGGGAGAGGTCCCCGAGGAGCAGCAGGTTGGGTGCTGGCTCTGGAGGGTGCGCAGAGCCCGGCGTGACGTGGCAGCCTGGCCGCCGCTGCTGGCATCAGCCGGCTTATCTGCCGGTGAAATGTAATGTGCTGTTTGCCATCTGTAAAGCATTAAATGACCGAGCCCCTATTTAAATCAGAGACTGTCTTGACAACTGCTGTCTGCGGCAGGGCTTTGGCTGCCTTCCCTTCGGTGAGGGGGGGCAGGCTGGAGGAGTGTGAAGTGTGTTCGTGGAGAAGATCCACTGGTAAAAATGGATGAGGGTTTTTTGTTTCTTTAAAATAGAACAGCCGAAGTTTATATAAAAAAAAACCACTTAAAGCTGCTAACACCGTTTGTTCACAAAAAAAAAATCCCAGCTGCAGTTTTCATTTTGTTTTCTACGTTCTTACCAAAAATCTGCAGAAAACATTTCCCTCGGTGGAACGGACTGGGGTGAGTAGGTAAGTGTTCTGAACAGCCGAGAATGGGGTCTCTTTGGAGAGGTGAAGACTGACGGTCGGCTGCTCACCACAGCGGGGAGAAGGTAAGAAAGATCCCTGCGTCGCTTTGCTGGTGTCCGACGATAGATATACGCACGTTTGCGTTCAGAATGTGACCTGGTAGGTTCTGATTTCATAACTAGGACAGGGGAGCTACCAAATGCTTGGGCAGTGTCACTTAGTCTCTTCTTGGAGCTCCTCGTTTTTAACGGTCTGAGCCATGCCATCCCATTGCAGTTGGATCAGAGGGTGGTTGTAGGTTCCTTCCAACTACATTCTATTTTATTCCACCCCGACATCAGGGATTTGGCTATAGCAGGATGCCAGATAAGCAGTAAATGCAGTGCCCAGGTGTCTGGTGAAGTTCTGACCCAGCCCCTGTGGGCTCCAGAGCCCTCCGGTCGTGTGTCTGGTGGAAAAGAAAGGACAGGATGAGAAGTGCAGAGCCAGGTACAGCAAGATCAGGGCCCAGGAAGCAGCAAAAACAAAGGAGGGAGAGACCTTCAAACAGGTGAAACGCTCATCGTTGCTACTGGCAACGTCCCTTGATTGCACAGGATTTGATAAGACGTGGGAAGTTGAGGAGGAGGTTGCTTCATCCATCTAACGCTACCGTGGGATGTGAGCGCGTCTACCACCCATTTTCAGTCGAGCTCATTATAGAATCTAAGCTGGCTATCGATCAAAAATTCTCTGTTTAAACCATTTTTGAGAGAAAGGCCTCTTCAGTCCAAAGCGAGCCTTCCCTGCCATATTTTCAGGTTAATCAACTATTCTCATCCTTTATGAAAAATAATCAAAGGCACATGTTCCCTCTTTTAATGCACTTCTCTCTCACTTGGAAACCTTCTCCGTCCCTTCTCTTTTCCAAAGCAAAATAGTTAAAGTCGGAGGTTGACTTGCATCCCAATGCAGCTATTTTTTAATGTCAGCTGAAGAAACGGCACAGATAGTTTTACATGAGAATATTGGAACACGCTTCAGGTTCGTTCTTTTCTCCCAAACAGGACGGACGTTACAGTAAGAGCCTTTTTATCTCGTGATGGGTTTGGGCAGCTTCCTGAGCCTGGGTTTGCCCTGGGAGCCCAGCACTGAGCTGGCTCCTGCCCCAGCCTCTTGCTCTGCCCAGCCCATCACTGCCCCGATCCTCCTTTCTCTGCTCAGCGTAGACAAGAGCTACCGCTCTGTCTGAGCTGAGGATTATATTTTTTTTTTAAAACCCTGTTGTAGTGCATCCCTGCCCCCGCCTCCCTCCGCTCACTGCAGCTCAGCCCATCTCCCCACCATGGGGATAATAATGCCGAGCATGAGGATTAATATTTTAAAGTGGGTTGAGGTTAAAAGGTGTTGCGTGGATCTGATCCGTGCTACTGAAGGTCAGCAAAAGCTTTAGGATGGGGCAATAGTACTTTAAAAAATAATTATGGTTTATTCTTTTTTTTTTTTTAAATCCAATTATTTTCCGGAAGACCAGCAAGCAGGTTTAGTGTAATGGCTGTGGAAGTCGATCACAAGACACGCCAACCCTGCGTGACTCACGACGCTTGCGTTAGCCCTAATGCTCTCTCTCTACAGCATTTAAATTTCTGCTTGGAAAATAGTTTATAGTAAGCTTTGATATGCATAAATATTAAAACACAGGATCAGGTGATTCCCTACATACCACTTTTTCTTCTCACCCACGGATGATTTTTACTCGCAGCCGTGGCACAGCACGCCGTGCAGCCAAACCCAGACCATGCAACCCTTTGTCCCACACAACCCCTGTAACGCGCTTCTGTGGCTTGGAAATCACCTCCTGCGCGGTACCCAACCTGCCTGACGATTATTTTTTCTTTCTGGATAAATTCTCAGGAGTGGACTCACCAAAGCAGCTGCCTCTTTGTTGGCCCTTAAGCCATGGCCTGTTTGATCGGCTCACGCCTGCACGGTGAGCCATAAGGTTGGGCGGAAGTAATTTAGCTCTTTTTTTTCGTCTCGTTGCCGTACAGCGGGTATTTACGTGGTTGCCTACGTAAGGTTTGATATCCAGGTCAAGCCACGCAGTTGCACGTGGGCACCAGATGCCTCCCCGGCTGAAGGTGTTGGGTGCTGCCCCAGCCCACCAAACCCAACTCCCCTTGAGTGGATCCATCTTCTCCTTTTCTCCTCTGACAGAACAAGCCTGGGGCTGCGAGCCCCGCTAGTATTCGATATCAGTTTGTTGGAACACGTTGCCCGTCGTCTTAGTGAGCGCGTTGCATTATTCATCAGAGAGATTTAAAAAAAAAAAAAAAAGAGGAGCTATTGTTGGTCCCATTTAAACTCTCAGTTCCAGCAGCGTTGAAAGGAGCGGTCGTTACCTGTCTCCTCTTTCAGGGCAGATCCAGTTTGCTGGGTTACATATTTCCCGGGAAGCTCTGTAGGGCTCCTCAGGGCCAGGATGATTTATTTATAGGAATGACCTTACCGCCACTTTGAAGATTTTTCTGCTGACATTTGTGCACCGTGGAGTATTTGTGGCAAGAAATTCGCCGTGTTTCTAATTCTCCTTTCAATCTGGGGGAAAAAAAAAATTAAAAATTCCAATTTGTTTTTTATGGTTTGTTAAACTCCAGAATAAGCCGCTGGCCGGAGTTAGAGCTTGGCTGCCTCTGTGGCTCACTCAGATGGATTCCTTGTTTTCCCTGCCCGTGTTTTCATGTTCCCTCTCCGGATACAAAGCCTGGAGCTGCTGACCTGCACGGAGCAGCGTTGCTGTGTTTTCCTGCAGGCTGCACCCCTCCAGCAGCACCCCACCACCCCCCAAAAAGACACAGGGGTGCCCCTCTTCCCCTGAGCTGCTGCCTGGCTGTGTTTGAAGGAGCATTTTCATCAATTAAACCATAAATGTCTCCAGGGAACCCCGAGCATTACCCAAACCTGTGATGCCTGTTCTGGCAATGACCTAGGCTGATTAATAAAGTGCAGTTGCATGACCGATGAGCTTGGCCACGCAAACCTCCGGGGATGTTCTTGATGAGCAGGAGTCTCTGGGCTTATCTGGGCAATGTGACTGTCCTTTTTTATTTATTTTTTTGTGTGTGTGTGTGTCCTGTTTATAAACAGCCTGGGCTGCCCCAGAAGGGTTTTGTTTGTACTCATGGTGCACCGGTCTGTGAAGGGCTTTAAATAGCTACTGACAATTATTTTAGGATTTTGAACATGGAAAGAGCCAGTAAAATGTCTTTGGAAAAGGTCTGATTAATGCAGCGGGAGGGAGCAGGGTGAGGGAGGTGTGGATGCAGCGGGACGCGCAGCTCCCCGTTAAATGACATTTCTGACCACCGCTCTGTATCTGAGACAAATTTAAACCTGATTCTTCCTCTGAAGCTATTAAACTTCTCCCGTTTGGGATCTCTGTTAGCGAACCATCTATTCTATTTTAAAGAACCACCCTTTGTGTGGGTAAGAACAGAGAGAGAAATAAATTACCCTAAACCTCGTCACTGTTGCGTAGGGATCACAATTTGGCAGCCGATGCCCACCTGCCCTTTACCCAATTGCTCCTTCTCGGGGATCTCAGCAGTATTAAATGCCCCCAGGCGTCTGACAGACGTGGCACTGTGTCTCTCTGAGACCCTGCACCGACCTCCTCTGCCTGGGCTGATTCTCCCAAATGCCACGGGACAGTCCTCGCCCTTCACTGGGCTGATCAGAAATCCAGCCCTGCTGCTGCTTTAGCAGAGAAACATAAAAAAAAAAAAAAGAAAACGCCTCACAGAAGGATGGGAGAGTCGAGTAGATCTAAAATTTCAAAGTGCAGCTGCAGAGAAACACTGAGCAAGAGGCAGGTGATGGTGGATCTCGTTGGTTCTGCGTGGAAATAAGTCTACTCCTGCATCGCAGAGCCAACCTCTTTGAGTGCGGTTGGCTTCATGAGGGGGAAAAGTGTATCTTTGCAAAGCAAAAGCCTTAAAAATGCTCCAGGAAATATCTGGGGTTTATTCACAGGGAGAGAAAGCAGGACAGGTAAGAGAGAGCAAAGCAGAAGGATGCCGAGCTGGCAGGAAGGTACCGAAGGACCGGTGGGAATTCCGGCTGCCAGCCGGGGGAACGTGGAGCTGCAGCCTTTGTGAGGTTACAGTGTGATTATTTACAGCCCTCGTGCAAGCCATGTTGTTTTCCAGCCCGATTTCCCAAGGAAATCCCACTGCCAACTGGTCGCTGGGCTCGCTGCTCACCTCAGGTGGCTTCTGGACACGCTGCCCACTCCAGGTGGCCGATGCACAGGGAGGTGCTCAGCTCATGTACAGTTCCCAGCAGCTCTGTGACAATCAGTGATGGGTGAAGGTGAAGGGCCTGGAAAGAAAGAAGACAGGCACCTCCTGCCTGCCACTGCGCGCCGGGGGCCAGATCCAGCCTGCACAGCAAGCTCTCCCAGCACCAGAGCATGCCAAAGAGCAAGCAGTGGGATTTGGGTGACCACCACTAGTGCTATATAAGCCCAAACCAAGGCTGTTGCCCGTTTCTAAGTGCATTAATGATCCCTCTTGTGCATAAACACCCCAAATTTAAGAGGAATGTGCAGTCACCCATCAGGGAAGATGCCTGGTTAGGGGTTGGCAGGCCTGGATCATGCTTGCTTGGGAAATTGGCTGGTGTCTGATGGATAAAATTATCTTCTAGCCAGGCCTAAATTCTGCAAAGGGACAGGGACTTATCCAGGTATTGTCCCTCATCCTCCCTACTCTGTTCCTGCAGGATTGTGTTGCTGGCCCGAGCCACTTAATGCTAGGACAACCTGCTTTAAACTTACCAGCTCCCCCTGCCACCTTGGGCTCATGTTGAATATGAGGTCTGATGCAAGCTTTGTACCATCCACAGATTTCCCAATGAAAAAAAAGATCTACCTCAGAAAGGTTTCCTTGGATTCTTTTCAGGTACTACGTATCTCGCAGCAGAAGTTGAGATGGTCCATGATCAATACCTTCTGAGACATCTGAGTGAGAAATGATAGCGATGCTCAGATAAGGCAGATATTGGCAGCTGGGCTGGCAACTTCCTGAAAATGAGGTGAACTAAACAGTTAATGACTTTTAAAGTCATTCATCATAATGATGAAAGGATTATTAAATTCTGAAGAGACAGGACCAGGTCTTGACCCTCGTCTTGGGTTAATTGCCTTTTGTGGAGACAGTACAGGACCTGGTGCTTTTCACAGGGTTGTTCAAATGGTTTATAGCAGAGCAAAGAGAGAAAAAACTGCTGAGCTGCAGTTTAAACCAAGGCGGGGAGTTATCTGACAAACTCTAACCTGAAATCTCTGAAGTCTCAGGGAGAACAGTCCTTTTAAAGTACCAAACCGAAGGCAGTTCCACACTGGGACATCATGTGCCATTAGGGAATGGAAATTCAGTCATGCAAAACAGCTAAACATAATAGCTGCTAGAGGAGAGCCTGCTCTGTGGAAAAAAAGAGGGAGGCTGACCCTATAAATTTGCTCTCTGCACGTTCTGCAGGAGGTTTTTGGAAATGCCCGTTTACACAAAGTAAAATTAACCCCTGGTTGGCAGAAGCCCTAAACCCCTGCTCTGCTCCAGGTCTCCCCATTGTCCCTGCAGGGTTAAGGGTCAAATCCTGAAACCCATCTCTCAGTCAAGTGTCTCAGCCACCTTTAAAATCAGGGAAATTGGACTTGGGAACCTGCCTTGAAGTTCTTCATCAGAGGGCAGCTTCCAGCCCATTCCTAAGAACTTCTGCTGAAATATGTGACTGGGAAAAATTTTTATTACTGAAAACCTGAAAGTGAATTCTTTTTCCCAGTTTTATTTACAGAAAACACCAAAGTATTAACCTTGACCACACATGTAACTGATGGGGTAAACAAGGGAAGATTATATCACGTCCGACTTACCAGGGGTCGTGGTGACCTGCCAGGAGGTTTGTTTTAGCATTTTGCTTTTCACACATCGTAATTCTGGGTCTTTCTTTGCAAAGCCGTACCTGTACTTCAGAAAACAGAAGCACGGAGCCACCCAGTCCACAAATATAAATGCATCACAGAAATCCCCTCCGCAAGCTGTGGTTCCCAGCTTCACCCAGAGCCGACGTCGTCGTGAACTGTGCTCATCTAGAGCCTCACAGGGGGGTTTCCATAGGGTTCCCCACCTACATACAGAAGAGGGCATTTTCCTCCTAGTCACGAATATACATTATTTTAGCTCCTGGTCACCGCAAACAGTTATCCAATATTTTTTTTAATTAATTTTGACTTTTCAGTGCTGGGCCTCCACGTTCCTTGCCCTTGTGCTGACTTTTCACATCGACACGTGATTCATGTCATCTTTCCCCGAAGAGTCCAGGGGATTAGACTTAATGAGGCAGATTAATAAACTATTGTAGCCCTACGACCTTATACACTTTGTTTACCACCTACAGCACATCATCCTTATCTCAGAGAGCCAGGAAAAACTGTTAACACGCAAATTTTGCCATTTTTGGTGCTATGTGGCTACTGCCAAACGGGAATTCGGTGGCTGCACCCTGGGTTCCAAGGCAGTGGATGGGTGCAGGGTGCTCTGCTACGGCTCAAGCATCGAGGTGCGTCTGCCGCCCTGAATCCGTGCCAGAGAAATGCACTGTCCTGCCGGAGATTTTATCGCAGGCCATTGTAACTCAACAACAATAAAGCAATTAGAGCTTGGGCCTGAGCCTACAGCACTTGGAAGGATGATGGACCTCGCCTTTATAGGGGTCTAACAGCAGGGTTTGGTTCCTCTGTTGTGGCTTTATCCATCAGTCTTGAAGTGACTTACTCTCCCACAGGCTCAGTAAAGTGATTTTGGGGCTACACGCCCTTCTCTGAGGTTTGAGGTCTCTTCTACCACGAGGCAGACAGAGGTCAGAGGGTTACCCCACCAGTTTTCCGGCCGAGGTTGTTTTTCTACTTCAGCAAAAAGCACACCCAGGATTTGCCCAGGGTTGGTTTAAGAGCAGGAGCTGCCTGCAGCCTCTCAGCACCTCCAGTCCTTTGTCCAGGGTAAGGTGGGGAACGACGGATGTGGCAGAGCCAGCTCTGCCTTCAGGAGATGCGTCCACACAGCAGAGCCTGTGCCCTGGCGCAGCCACGGCGGGATGCTGCGTGCTCTGGACAAGCTCATGCTCTAAGACAGGGATGGAGACCATGCATCTGATATTGATCTGGGTTTAATATAATATATTAAGCAATTTAAACAGCAAGCACCTGGCAGTGCTCTCTGGCAGGCAGCTCACGCTCTGGGGAGCGTCGTTCGCGTTTGCTGTCTTCTGCTGTGTCCTGCCTCTGCCTCCCCTCTGCCAACAGCTCCAGGGAGGGAGGACCCTCCTGCTGGGCTGGCTCCTCCAGACTGGCTTTCTCCGAGCAGGTGGAAGCTGCAAGATCCCTTTTTTTCTGTAGTAATACTGCCTTTTCTGGCGAGGTTTTTCCTCTGGGATAGGGTACAGAGAGGACCCCAGGGAAAGCTGTATTCTGGCAAGCAGCTGCCTTTGCTGTCCAAGGCAATGAATGCACAAATCCAGGTGAGAGCTGGATTTTACTAGTGGCTTTTTATAAAGTGCACATCTGGAATAATTTTTAAGATGCATAATTCTCTGAGCACAGGGAGGTGAGGCGAGTGGGGGCTCCCGTGTGCCTCGTTTGGGATGGTTTCGGCAAGCTTGAAGGCTCCTGACCACGATGGCGGTGACACCGTCCTCCTGACCCACCAGTTCTCTGCCGGTGCAGAGAAACCTGGAGATGTTGATGCAGGGTTTGCCATTAGCTGCTCGTCTGGGTGCTCGATGCAGAGGTGTCAGCCAGGAAACACGGAGTGCCCACTGGGAAATGGTGGCCCTGGCTGTGGTTTAGTCAGATCCTTCATCCGTCCAGGCTGGAGACAGAAGAGTTTGTCTCACCAGGGTCAGTAACTCCTGAGCATCCTCAGATCTGGGAACCCCACCTTCGTTAGGGAGAAGCCTAATGGATCCAAGCACCCAAGACACTGGAAAGGGAGCAGACTGGATGGCTGCCTGGGGCTCTGGTGGGTTCGGATCTGAACGCCTTCCCAAGTTCCTTTATGAGCAAAATTTTCTCCTTGTTTATGTCAACTTTGCTATGTGTAATCTGTTTGGACTGCCTGGAGGAGCAGCAGGGCACTAATTAATTAATGATCACAGGAATGACTCACTTTCCTCATGCCCGCCTGTGGCACCTTCTTTGTCACAGTAGGAAGCAGGAGCACAGATCCTGTTCCAGGCTGCTCTGGCCTGGCTCTTAGGTGAAGAGGCCAGAAAAATGTGAACTTCCAGGGACCGTGTGGCGTTCGCCACTTGCCAAATGTTGCCACAGAAGAGCAGCGTGGGTGTGAGCTCGCTCCATGAATAGCCATTCTTTGCTTGTTCCTGAGGAGAGCTGGAAACTTTGAGATTTTTAACAGCGCTGGGATTAACGCTGGCTGCTTCAATGAAGAAGACAATAGCTCTGTAATTAGTGTGACTTCCTAAACAAAAATGGGGAAGCTGCTTGCTCTGCTGCTCGGGGAAAGAGGTCAGACTGGGCAGCAAGGCTCGCACATCGCTCCCCCGGAATGCAAAGGCTTGTAGAAGTTCCATCACTTGTCTGAAGGCTTCAGCAGTCTGCAGGGAATCCCTGAGGGTGGGAAAACTTGCAGGGGTTAAAATCCTTCCCCCACCCACAAGCTGTGGTATAACAAGAACATAGAATTTACATCAGGTTTAGGACAAAATAAAATTAACCCCGTTTTGACCACCTGGTCCAGAACAGGATTGAGCTGAGGTTGCCCCTGCAAAGACCGTACTGGCTGGTGCAAACTCTTGTGCACAATGAGAAGGGACGCTGGAGCGGAGCGAGGGAGTCAAGAACATCGCCACCGAGGGGTAAATTGTATTTGTGGGAGGGCAACAAGCTATTTATCGTGGCCAGATTCCCTTCCCTCTGAGATCATCTCAGCTGCTCAGACATGGGCAAATGCTCCATGACCCAAACAAGGCTTGGTCATATCCTCTTACGACAGCTTAGAGTCTATTATTACTGGTTATTACCAGATTGACACAATATCGTGGGCCCTGTCCTGACGGCTCTGCCTGCGGCCAGCAGAAGCGTGGTGAACGCAGGATTCAGGAACGCTTGCCGCCACGAGAAATCCTATAGGAAAAAAAAACCACCTCAGAACCCAAAATCCACAACCACCAATGTCACTGTGCCAAAATAAAACTGTTTTTTTTTTTTAAATGGAAGAGTTTCATGTAAGTTAGCACTGAAAAACACACTGAGGAGCGGCTGACCAAGCCCTTCAGAGTTCCACTGTGCATTTTTTTCTCGTGCTACATTGTGTAAATGTAAGATTGAACATTACAAACAGCTTGCTTTGGCCCCAGGTCAGGCAAAGGTTAGAAAATAATTCCTTTTTTATAGACACTTCTATCCGCCTAGTTTAGCCAAGAAGGATATGAGCACTGTGGAGAAACTGATGTTCGGTAGAAGGAAAAAAAACCCCACAAAGTACTCACGTATTTTCCTAAGGATATTGCTGAGAAACTTCAGATGAACTGGAACGACATAACACGATACTAATCTTGGTAAATGCATCGAGGTGAAACTGGATGTTTCCTCTCCTCCCACTTCCATTTGTGATCTGTAGGGAGGAACAGAGAGTCAGGCCCCTGTTTGTTTAATGGGAGATGATAGAATATTTCAGGATACAGAAGCCTATGTTCTGCCAATTCACAGTATAAGCAGACAAAATATTTCCTGGGGTCGATTTATAAAGAACAGCTGTTCTTTAAGATGTTGTAGGTATCTTTCCCTCGAACTAATTTAATTGGGATTTGAAAAAAAGCCCCGCAGAATTAATACTTGACAATTCAAGCAGATATTGCAGCTGCTGGTTGAAGAAGGCTTGAGCTAAGAAAATGGGGAAATTGCTACTCTAGAGGAAGATGCAAGCTAAATATTTCCTCTGGTGTGGGAAGTGTTGTCACAGCGAAGGAAAAAACCAGAGCACCCAAGGGAATGGGTACCATGAGGAAGGGTAATTAGTGCCTGGCAGATCCTAATCATTTTCCTGTGTGTTTCGTACTAATCCTTAAGGACAATTACACAGGATCAGGACTCACCTTTCAAAGGTATTCTGTGTAAGGAGAGGGACAGAATAAAATATCAAAATGTTGTCCTTTTACCATTTTTAAATTTATCTTCTCCAAGTCATCATTTTTGTGGCTGAATATTTGAATTTGCCACCACATGTAGTTCAGGTTTCCATTCATACTAGGTGGCCTCCATTGGCTTTTCAGTTTTAAAACCATACAGTGTTTTTTGAGACCATTTATTTAAAAACAGCCTTCGAAATGAAGGTGCTTGCATTCCATGTAATCCCTGAGATAGCTGTCTGGAGTTCTGCATAAATTACACCCTCTTCTACCGACCATTTAACTCTAGTAAGATGGAGCAAAACAGCACGTAGATGATGATGAAAGGCAAGAACATTTTTCAAAACTCAAGGTCTTTGCACTAATAGTAAAAAATTTCTTGCCTCTGCTGGGGGTGACCTTGTAAAAACCAGCTTGCATGTGCATCTCAATACATCAGGACTAAATTAGGTCTTGATAATGTGCCTGGAGCCTGAACTAGACTGTTCGTATTCCCCCAAGGGGTCGGATGTAACTTGTTTAGCCCAGTTTAGATGCGGTGAAATGTACCGAGAGGTTGTCAAGTGTGGTGAGCTGCATATGTTGCTTTCTCCTTGCGTACAGAAGACAGGACATCTCCGAAAGAGCTTGTAGGCAAAGGGCTGTTGGAGAGACGGCTGCTAGACGAAAAGCAAAATGCTTCCTTCGGGACGGGCAACACCGCTCGCTAGGCAGTTCAGAAAAATGCAGATGTTGTGGTAAACGACAGTTTGTTGAGAGCGAGCAGTTTTGCACAAGCTAATGAGGTTCAGCGTGTCTCTGAGTGATGCCACTGAGCACTGCCAGCTTGCCAGGAGGTGACCTGGATTTGGTGAAACCCTGCGTTATGACACGGCATCTCTTATCACTTCAGAGTCCACCCCCGAGCCAGCCATGCTGGGCTCCTGGGCTTGGACGCCGGAGACCTTAGGAGATCCCACAGAGCTTTAGAGAGCAAGTTCCACACTTCCTGGAATAATTACAAAAGCCCCAAATTCTGTGATAATTTTATTTTTTGTTTCAAATAACGTGACAAGTTTTCAGTCTGTTTTTCATATGTCAGTATGTCTTTCAGTATGTCTTTTTTTTTGGTAGAATTAAGTATTTTAGAACTTTGAAAATCCAAGTAGAAAAGAAATAATGGCATTTAATCAGTTCTAGTTATAAACTTGTGTGACGACTGTCAGGTAAATCACGATTTTTGTCATGGCCCCTCCAGTAATTAGGCTGGAAGAAAAAGAGGCCAAAGCTTTTCTTGGAGTTCCAGGTTAAAGGCTTGTGTTTCTAATCTAGAATCTCTTTGATTTCATGCAGCCTCAGCAAACTTGGGGCTTTACAGTCTCTAGTCACATTATCTCTCAACAAAACCCAACTGAATTAAACGTCGTATTGGCTTACAACACTGAAATGAGGCACAGCATACACGTTTTGGAGACAAGTGGACTACATAATATAAAAAAATAAAATAAAATTAGTGTCAGGCAGAGCTGGAACAGGGCTCAGAGAAGCTGTGAGATCTCCAACCATGGAGGGATTTGTTCTATAACCCAATGACATTATCTGATATGCATTCAACACCAAAGCTGTGTAAAAATGTAGAAAACACCCACATGTATAAGAAATAAAATAACTGTAGCCAGAGCTATGGCACAGTCATCTCTGGGATGGATTGCTGCAGCCACACAGTCCAAATGCAACGACAATACAGAAAGAAAAGGAATCTGCATATATTCTGTTATAATGAGAAATTCAGCTAGACAGAACTTATCTACCCAAAATGTAACCCAGAACACAGCTGCTAATATCCCTTATTTTTCCTGGTGCATTTTAGGAAGACCATGATCACTCGTAGACATAAAGACCTCAGCTCAAGTGACCCGGTGAGCACAAACCTGCTCATTCATTCCTCTGTACTAAGCCAGGATATTGGTCCAGCACTGGCACAAAAAGAAATATATTTTGTATTGCGGAACTGGCAGTCAAAAAACAATGGAAAAAAAAAAATTAAACAATTTGTCTTTCTCAAAACTATCTGAAATATATTTTTAAATATTGAACTTTAAGAACCAATATTTGTGGTTTTTTTTCTTTTTGTCTTCTAATTTCAGAACATTCAGATTGCATTGAGGTTATATTTAGTCCCTATTTTATGCTTTTCTTCACTGCCTCGAGGATTAGAAATCTACTTTGGAAATAAAACCTCAGAGTCTAACTTAATCACTTGACTCTAGAGGCAGGAGGTCTAGGACGGAAAAGCAAATATTCCAGGAAAAACATTAAAATACTGAGAGCTGACAGAACTGTGATTTAACAGTGTTTAACTGAGATCTAACAGGACCATACGCTGAGGCAGTCAACAGCTCGAAAGGGAAGTCAAAGTCCAAGGGGCTTTTCTCAAGGGTTTATCAAACTTAAACAAGATGAAGCTATTTTGATTTTGAGCAATACACCAGCGAGACCTTATTTGGAATATTCTCTGCTGTGAGAGGAAGATGGCCAAGAAATGAATACGCTTCAGCTTTGGAGATGTGTGCTCTGAGGAAAGACCAGACTAAGCTGTCCGGGCAAGAAGTAGACTCGGAGTAAGAGAGTGACGAGTTCAAAACCAGGACGGCAAGATAAAAACGGCACCAAAATGAAATGGCAGAACCTCTGTTTCTTCCGCAAGGTGGTAGGGAAGCACTAAGCCAAACAGATCTTTGCTCCATTTGAGAAACAAGCTTCCTAATTTGATGCAAGTGATCAGGCCCGTTTATCGGAACGGCCTTCTTCTGCTTCTGACATGGGTAGCCTTAATTTTATCTACATCAGTTGTGTACCAAGTGTTACTAATCTACTCAATAAAACGTTATTTTTCTGTTACCGTATTTTTCTGTACTGATTATATATGGTTTGTGTGCAAAGGTCCAAATCTGAACATTCTTACTGGGCCTTGGGTGTTTGCCCAGGCCCCTTGACTGTACCAGTTGGCTTGACAGAGAGATGGAAACTGGGGAAACTGGCACTGCAAAACGAGCAGCGCAACGTCCAGGCAGAGACGCACGTGAATCTCCCCCATCAAGGGTTTCAATGTTTGCAAAGGTTCAATCTCCAGCAGAGGAACGTGACCTTCACAAGACCGAGCAGCTTCACCAATTTCTAATTATTTCGGCAGGAGCTCAACATTTTGCATAATTTTGTAAAATGGGTTTTATTGATTAACTTGAATTGCATTGGGCAAACATAAGTCAATGGCCTGCTTGCTCTGCTTCTGTTTTGCTTGGCCAGTAATGAGATGTACAGACAAATGATTACACATGGATCTGGCTGGCTTATGACATCAATCGTTAAGACAGGAGTTTACTCCTCAGTTAAATACACTTCTGAATTCTTTAATACTCAGTCCTTACTCTGACCTCTGTGTAAGGCCTCACTTGCTGTAATATTCAAGCAATTTCAGCTGTATGCAATCCCAATACGTACATTGAATTATTCTTTTGCTTTAAAGCCCTGCAAATTTAAAACTGCCCGTGGACATGGGCAGTTCTAGAGGTGTCTGTCTTATGGAGGCTGTTGAAATGTAAACTTTTGCCAAGGAGCTCAGGCAAGACAAACCCACGGGCAGTTGAGACAGGCGGTTGGAATACCGAAACAACATGTTCCTGAATCACAAAACCTGTGTTTCTCAGGGTGGCAAGGATTATTCTGGGAGACAACGAACATGGGGTGTTTTTTTAATATGAAAGCAGAAATGTGTGCTACAAAAAGACTATTTATAATGTTGCTTACCTGCTAGATAGCCACGTAAGAGCTATCAATGGGAGAGAGTACTGACAACAAGCTAATGAGCTCCTGCTGCTCGATAAATGTCTTAGGTTTGCTTCAGCATTTCTTTGTGCAGCGGGAGGGAGAGAGTGATCTTAGACAATGTTCTAGTGCAATTATTTTACTCGGTTTCTACCCATCATTTTAGCATAGCATGCAAGAAAAGAAGGCACAGCAGCTTTTGTGATGCCTGATACAAGTAAACAATAGTTGCTCTGTGTATGGTTAGTAAATCCTTTTCTTTTAAAGTTAGGAATAAAAGCAATTAAAGAACTGTCCTTCCAGGAGAGTAATTTGGTTTGAAAATTATTTATTTTTCTGTTTCTCTGATTTATTTTCCCCTCATTGTATCTGTAAATAAGGCATAGCATTGAGAGTTAACCTGCTGAATCGTTTTCTGTGAGATCAGAAGTAGGAGAGAGATTGAAAGCTACTTTTTATCCAGTTCTTGGAGCTGTCTATTCACAATGTAAAATGCTGGGAAAAGGGACTGCTGTTTTTTTTGGAGGACATATCTCTAAAATAAAGCACTGGTATTAAAGTAATAGGAACTGATGGCCCAAGCTGGGCCCAAATTAAAATAAAAATCTATTCTCTTCCAAACCCCAGGACTTTACAAAAAGATGTCCTTTCCACATTTTAATTCCAGACTTGTGTATTCCTTAGCTTCCTCAGTTACCGTCCTCATAAGGTCTCCACTAATAGCATTAAAGCACCCCTGGTGTTACTGATATTCTCTCACCAGCCTGCTCAACCGGTCGTGTGGCAATTGGCAGTGCTCTGTCAGCTCGATCCCTTGGAGTCTCGCTCCTACCTGTTTTGTTTTCTGGTTTTCACTTGAGCTGTATGTGTTTAATCCTAGATTTGCTCAAAAAAAAAAAAAAAAAGGATAAGTCTCAATGAATAAGCAAGGGGAAAGCTTCTGAGGCACAGAACGTACATATCCAGAATCCTTAAGCAGTCTATCGGTGGATTACGTCAACTTGAAGATAAATTTTGCTCCCTCTGGCTCATCAAATAATCTGATTAGCTGGCACTGATTATGCTTGGCATGATGTACTGTGTTCTGTAAACCGAACACAGAACCTCCCTTCTCTGTTGCCTCGCAGGCTCCTGGATAGCCTTCTCTCACAATAAATTCCCTTTTCACTTTCGCCGGCCACTAACGGCTGCTAACTTTGGCTCGGATTTGGGGCATATTAATGCCACCTGATAAAACTGCCTTGCTACACAGGAGAAGCAGAAAAATGCACAAGTTCTTGCCTCTCAGCTTCACAGCCAAACCTATGGCCAGGGAGTTTAGCATCTAGGACTTTTCTATGATATTCAGGGAGGAGTGATGCCATAGACATCAAAACCAGGGGTTGTATAATTTGGTATTTTTATCTAGCCTCAGCTCGCGGTGTTGGAGGCGTCAGCATTACGCTCACCCCAGAATTCTGTCACCACTTCTTCTGCAGACAGAAGCATTTTGGAGAGGTCCTGGTGTTTGGTAGTAGTTAAATTTGTCATTGTTAAGAGAGATGCTGGCCACCGCACAGAGAAATCCAGCTCCTTTTTGCCCTGACATTTCCATACAGCAATAATTTATGGATTTTAGTCCATTTTCCTCATGGATTTTTGTTTCAGGTCCTCACAAATGTCTTACACGTCCCTGAAGGCACTCAGGCTGCTGCTTCTTTTTAGAGTCGCATTGTTGTCATTGCCCTCCCCTCATGACGCTCTTTAAGGGTGCATTCAAAGAGTTCTTTGCATTTTCCCCTTCATTTTTAATACTCTGCTCCGCGTTTCCCTTCACGCTCTCCCTCTTCTCTTCTCTTTGTCCTCTCCTCCCTGCATTCTTTCGCTACGACGAACCTGCTGATGCACGCTCGGCGCGGCGGCGGCAGCCCTGCTGTGCTCACCATCTGGGACGGGCAGATCCCGCAGCCTCCCGGAGTCTCCAGAACCGCACCGAAAGCGCACGCTGGCCTACAGCCACCCCAGCCCTTCCCAGTTTCCCATTTTTTTTCTCCACGCGTGCGTTGCTTTTCCATTTTCCAGCCGACACAGACGCCTTCACCTACTCAGCTGTCTGCTCGACTGAGGAAAGTTTCTGCCATTCCCCAATCCCGAGGCTCAAATTCTTTGGCTGGAAAGGCCTATCCCGATGGATTTACTCCTTCGCCTCCTTCCTCTCCTCCCTGTGGAACCAGAGAGAAAGCAAGAAAAACATGATGTTGAACCTTTCAATACAAATACTCCTCACTTTTAACCTTTTTCTTCTTGCTCTTAAAATATGTTTCAAAGTGACTGAGGAGACAGTAACTCAGCGCATACCTTTGTCATATTTCTCCACAGTTTACCCTGGTTGTATTTGTTTATTCTCTTAACTTTTCTAGCTATTCTGTCCCTAAAACAATCACACTCCTCCACATACACACCTTTGCTGGGCACACACCACCAGGAGAGGTGCAAGGTGCCTTTGCTGGCCCCATGGAGAGCCACAGTCCCACCTCTGACCAAAATTTATGGGATAAACTCTCATTTTTCTTGTAGCAAAGAAAGCCCAAATGGTGAAGGGCTCGATCCATATGTATGACATCCTTTCTCAGCCCCTGAGGAAGCCAGAATAAAACTTGTGACTCTGAAAATATTTTCTGAAGGGTTTTTTAATTTATTTTTTTTTAACAGCTAAAAACTATGCCAGCAGAACGGGTGGAATTAGCAAAGCTATTTCCCACTGCATGCAGCCAAGAGGCCAGACCAAGGCCAGTGGGAGGGCCGTAACTCTCCCATCATGACTGGGAATGTGCGTAACGCCAGGGAAGGACCCTGCCTTCCTTCCCTGCCCAGAGGTCACCTGCAAATATTTGAAGCTCCTTTACAGGTCTCAGGGTGGCAGCCTGTGACAACACCCAACAGCCAGGAAGAACAGATTTGGCCGGGGTGTTGCGTCTTCTCTGACTTCATCCTCATCTGGATGGGGTGGGGACAGTGATCTAGCCGTAGCTGAGTGATTTTATGTTTTGAACTAAAATGGGAAAAAGAGCTGCAAGTATGAGATTTACTGGGTGTGAAGGCTGAGGCTGACTCAGAGAGAGCATGGAAAAAAAGGTAACAAATCAGCCAACCACTTAAAATACCCTGTTCTTGATAGCTTTCAGAAACTACGCTTCCTTTGGATTTTTGTGCATCTCTAGTCCTCACAGTTTATCGAAGCATTTCGGTTCAGCTGCAAATTTTCCTTGATCATAAAAAAACCTGAAAACACTGACTAAAGCAATGGTGAGAGCAGGATTCGAGGAGCCGGCGCTGAGGAGGGAGTTCTGAATATTCAAAGTTCAGCTAGTGAGAAATAACCATCTGGTGAGCACGTACATCTCTGCTCCTGGATAAGCTGAGGATGAATTGCCTAATGGGAGCCAGCGCTCTGCCTGCAAGCGAGTAGTTACCAGGGTAAAGAGAATTACATAAGAGCGAGCTCTGCACTTAGACATCACTAACTGGATGTAATCTTTGCAGTCCTGCTGCAGCACAAAAAACCCACTCCACGGCAGCAGAAAATAATCTGGCATTTGTCTTTTCGCTTACCTGAAGCGCGATTCTGCTTCAGCGAGCCCCCCAGCTATTGTACGCAACATCTCCAAATACGCTACCGTGAAATGTTTCGACGCTTTCTGTCTAATTATAGCTTTTAGTATCATTCCCTCAGTTATAAGCAGAATCAGAACAGAAACGCGGAGGGAAGAAACCTTTTACTACCAGCGAGCACCAGGACACGAGAAATCTTGCAAGGGAGCGCAGCGCGAAGCGTTCTCATTTAATAGGAGGTGGTGGCAATTTTCAGTTCTGGGTTATTCCAAAAAAAAAAAAAAAAGAAAGAAATCCTAAGTTTATAAATTCTTTGCAGGAAAAGGAAGGGAACTTCCCCGCCATCTGCCTCGCTGGCTGGCGGCAAGGCTCGCACCTCGGAGGCACAAAGGGTTCCTGCCTCAGGCAGTCTGTGCCACCGGCTGGCGGCGCCACCCCCGCGGGGGGGGGGGCCTGCCCCACAACAAGGAGGAAGCGGGTGGGTTTCTCTGCCAGGTTTTCGCCGGCAAAAATCGCGCAACATCCTTCGTGCCATTCTAATTTCACCAAATCCGTGAGTTCTGACGAGGAAATCTGCTCCGTGTTCGTCACTGAGCGGGTCTTTCTTGTTCTGGAGAAGCTGGAGGGGAAGAAGGGCGATCAGAGGAAGGTGGGGAGGAAGCAGCAGGCGTTAGAGGAACAGGGATTTATGATGTTTGCAAAGTGGGGGAAAAAAGAACACTGGGAGACATATGCGTGTAAATTCTATTTTTAGAGGTGAATAAAGGCACGTAGTTTTGCTGTGGGTTTATTCTGAGTTATGGAGGGCAGCTGCCCACCCAATTAGTGCAGGCACATAATCTCCAGGCAGGAGTGAATTCAGCTCTGCAAAGCAAAGTTCCCAAAATAACATGTTAAGCTGTCAAACCGGTATGGCTGTTGCAAATTCCTTGCTAGGGAGTTAAAATCTGTGGAATAATAGTTGTGGAATAAAATTAAAATTTGGGGTGGAATACAGGAAATTGGTAGTTGCATGCAATTTCTGCTACTTTTATCAAAAATAGAACTATCTTCTTGACATTTAAAAAAGAGAAAAGATGATCAAATACCAAATCTGTTGAGAATTGGGTTATCAAGTCATGCAGATTTTAGTTTCTGTCCAAATCAGAAGTGTGAAAGCTATTATGGGATAAAATATACATGTAAATAGCAATTATCCCCATTATATTTTATTGTTTAAGTCTAGAACAAATGGCAAACTCCTGCAAGGTAAACGTGGCAGGAGATGCCAGCAGATTTTTGAGATAAAGCCAAAGACATGGCCTTAGGAATAACGCCGCCAACATCAAAAACATCCGGTAATTTGGAGATGCAGCCAGGATTCGATTTTGGAACTAATGGCTCTGGTAACTGATCTCAAATTCAATTTTGCCCCGTGTTCGCCTTCATATACTATACAGGTACCTGTTTCACTACTTGGAATGCCTCTGTTCTGCAGAAGAGCTCTGCAGATAGGAAAATCACCTGTCTCTAGAATTCTTTGATTTTTTTTTCCAGTTAGTCATTATTTTTTCTTACCTATGCAAGAAAAATCTTTGAAATGATAGGAGTCTAGCTTTATTAAAGCTCTTTTTTGTGTTGTGAAAGTACATTACCTGCTCCCAACAGGCCACAGTGCACCGTGCTTTGTTTTAAATACATTTTCACGATCATCACATGGTTTTCTGACAGGTTTAGGAAATATTCTAGAAAAATTTGGAGTGATGTTTCCCCGCCAGTTACAAATTCCTTTTATTTTCATATCTTTTCAGGCGGTCTAATCTATATTTCTGGATATTTCCCATTGTTGTACAGTTGTGACAGCATTTAGGATTTACCCCAGTAGCCGTTGTTCACTTTACGACCACTCTTCCATCATGTTGCCTGGATGCTAAGAGCGATATTATTTCTGAGCAGATTATTTCTAAGCAGAGAGATGGCACGATTCCTTAAGATACGGAATGTTTCTTTTACGTGACCTCTCCAAGTTCATCTGGATCTTATATGTGGGTGTGCGAAAGCAAATACAGTTGTCCCCATCTTTTCCACAGCGGAATATACGTAATTGTTGGTACATTTGCCAAAACGCAGACCGAGGCCCAACTTGCTCAGTGGAGTTGGAAAGGGAATTTAGTAAATAAGCAGTCTAGGAGAGACAAATCACATTACCCTCCTCCCTACCAGCTTTTGATGTTTATAAGGAACTAATTTAATTGTGAACGGAGACAAATTTCTATTTCAGTCTCCATAAATAATTACATTTTACTTGTGTTGACTCCAGTTCCAGTTGTTTACATGCTGGATGAAGGGGTTTTCTCTAGCTCTGCTTGAACATCTCCAGTGGTGTTACGCTGATGGAGTGAGAAGGGATGGATCCAGCTGGTCAGAAGAGGACGAATTTCCCAAGGCAGCACCTAGCCCGAAGCATTAGCTAACAGAGTCTGTTCTCTTGCCTCAGGAATGAAATAAAAAGTGATGGAATATCTGAGAAAGCCTGAAAGAAAAAATGAAAGATAGTAAAGGAACTGCAATGAAAACAAAACCAAGTCAAGTATCAAATGATCTAAGACCCATGAGGGAAGATGTGAGCAAATAGTTTTTCTCATCAGTTGAGCAGGTGAAGGAAGATGCAGAGTTCCAACTTCTGAGTGGAATGGGGGAAAAAAAATGGAGCAGTCATTACTGGCCTTTCTCCATGCCGAAGAGGAACGGGCTTTGCACCCTGTGACTGTGACTTGGCTCAAAAGTCTGCCCGGCTGGGGTGAACACCCTGAACTTCAATCCTCCACCTGGAAGAAATTTTGAGAGTTCATTTCTCAGCGGCGCTCAGGGAAATATTTTGCTACGGGAAGAACCAAAGGAATCAACGGGAATCTACGGCACGAGACCTTCCATCGCCACCTTTATTTATCATACGCAAGAGATGTTTCCCATCGGGACGGGACATCACAACACAGAAGTGGCGTTTTCGACGTCTGCCATAGCAAAGTGTGGTGTTTTTTCTTTTAATAAGTGATTATTTCCGTATTTACGTCAATATACATGTGAGAAATGTTAAGTGTGATTCGTGTCAAAAGGTACAGTG